>NC_044190.1:12273525-12423525 GCF_900880675.1 Sparus aurata
ATGATTTCATAATATGATGTATCCCTGGACATAAAACGGTTGTATTCACCTCTCAAACACTGAACTCACCTTTACATAATGGTTTTAAATGTTATGCTAAACACCGATGAAAATTCACTCCCACGCAAAACCAAACTTCGACTGAATATATGAACACTTTTGGTGTAAAGCCTGAAACTTGTGTTATCCAAGGACTGCTGATTTTAAACTTTAAAACTGCACAGGTTGCATTGTGTTGCTGAGTAGGAGTTCAAACAGCACAAAAGCACAGTGAAGACTTTTAGTGCTTTGGAGGAGATGGCGACCATGCGGCATGCTATAAATCCATGAACAGTCCCAGGTTTATTAACATGGATCCATATGGAAAGATTGTGGGCCTCGTCGATTCGGCATTGAATTCTGTCTACATGAGGGAAGGAGATATGAAAGTGAAAGCTGATAAATGAAAGTGAATATCTCTTTTATTAAATTTGAGTCTGTTCTTCATTTTGCCGAGGACCTGCCTGAAACTCTCACCGAACCCTGGAGAGCAAAACTCCAAAACAAAACCGAGCGGATGATGAACGTGTTCAAACAGCGCACTTCTCTGTGACAGAAAGACAGCTTTGTGAAAACCCTGTCTGGACTTGCGAGCCCTTATTTTTCTCTTCGCCCACCCGGAGGTGTTTTAAAATGATCGATTTTTACATTATTTTAATCCACTAGCCTGACGTGTTATTGGAAACAGGAGTGATGGATCTGGACGTGCAAGACTGGACATTGATCACAGGAAGAAGGGAGGTCGGGTTGTTTCCTAGAGGACCGCCCTGACACACACGAACAGGCACGCACGTGCGCGCACACATGCGCGCAGTTGGCTGTGACAGTGTGGGTGTTTGTGCACGCGCACGAGTTGATTCGACTCGAAGCTCCTTTGCAGAGAAGTTCCGGTGAGAGAATCTGTTACCGCTGCATCACCGTTACAGAGGCATTGCGCTGGGTGCTTTGGCAATGCATGCGTAAAGCTGTTGGTTCGGTGCCCTCGTGATGTGCCACGTCTCATCGGTATATTGGGGTAGCAAACAAAACTGATCCTTGTAATGAGACGTCTGTTCATTCGTAAAAGCACGCCGGTGCATGCCTTGAGCACACTTTGCAGCAACTTAAACGCAAGAAGGATTAAATGTGATCCCCGTGTGAGATCGGTCGGGAAACAGCGCACTCAAAAACAGAGAGAGAGGAAGGGAACGGAGTTGAGCGCGCACTCGAGCTGTAAGAAGCATTTTTTTCCTGGGACGCGCACAGACAGACAGCGCTGCTGGTGAGACAGTTAACAGAGGAGAGTGGGAGAGGAGGAGGACGCACACATAAAAAAAAAGAAAAAGAAAGAAAAAAACACAAAGTTATCCTGCTTCGAGATGAAGTGTGGTGCCAACAAATATCTGCATTCTCGTTTAATGGAAGTTTTGGATCATAACGGGAAAGAGGAGAAATATTCACAGGGAACAAGTGCACCCATGGATTTCGGCTTGGCAAGAGCGCTTTAGTGCAGTGGAGTCACTGAGATATCCAGTCATGATTTGGATCGCGTTTTTACCCGTTTTAGTTTCGTGCGCCCTCGGTAACAGGACCGTGGAACAGGTGCCGTTCTTTCACGGGCATGTGTTTGAGAACTCGTCTCCGGGCTCCCGGGTCAACGGACTGAGCGTCCCGTTGAAGCGGCTCAACTCGCAGAGGCTGTGCGGTACCGGGGAGCCAAGCGCAGCGGCAGCACACTTCAAACTAATGGGAGACGGGAGTGAGCATTTCCGTGTGTTTGCGCACAACAAACGGGGTCATATTTTATTGAAGACTTCTGGGGTTCTGGACCGGGAGGAGCAGGCTGAATACGCACTGGGTCTTGGTTTGTGTTGCGGGCAATGCGCGGGACTCTCCCGGGAAGAGGCGCACGAGTCTCTGGTAGTCGCTGAAGTGGCGTCCATCAAGGTGGACGTTCTGGACACCAACGACCACCAGCCTACCTTCCCCAATACCGATGTGAAACTGAGCCTGGATGATGCCACTGCGCTCCGCACGTCTGTCTACACGGTCACCGCGCGGGACGATGACAGCGGCAAGAACGCGGAGCTCATCTACTTCGTGCTGCCCAAAAACGGGAGTTTCTACGCGGTGCCCAAAACTGGAGACATCCTCCTGGTGGATTCCATCCTCGGTCTGGATGAACCGATTAAGTTTAAAGTGTTTGCCCGGGACCGCGGGTGGCCACCTCGCACGAGCCAGAGTGTAGTAGTTGAGATCAACCCACGGCAGTGGCCCACGGCGCCCTCGCAGAACCTTCAACAGGGGAAACGGAAACCTAAATCGCAAACTAAAGTACCAGAGCGAAGGTCCAGGTCAGTCACGGAATCAGACAGCCCCGTTTTCATCAACGTGTCCGAGGATGCGGGGATCGGTTCCGTGGTGATGAACCTGAACCCGGTGAGGTTTCATTCGGCTGCGTTTGAGCTGGTGGAGCCCGACGTGGACAGCTCACCGGTCAGCGTGAGCAGGGACAGCGGGGATATAGTCATATTACGGAGACTGGACCGAGAGACGGAGCCTCTAGTGGAGATTAGCGTCAGAGTTCAGGATAAGAGAGGTGAGCGACACACCGAGCACGCACACATGTGTGTGTGTGTTTGTGTGTTTGTGTGTGTGTGTGAGAGAGAGAGAGAGAGAGAGAGAGAGAGACCCGGTGTGTGTGTGTGTGTGTGTGTGTGTGTGTGTGTGTATGAGAGACCATGAGACCATTTTCTTGTTTGGTTTAATGTTGCTGATTTTAGAGGGTTAGAGAGAAATACAGTGTTTACCTGCCATGGTAATAAATATGATAACTAAGAATATATCAATGTTATATTGTGGTGAGAAACGTTACTACTCAGAAGCAGGGTCATTGGACAGCCCAGGTAGTGGAGGGTGGAAAGAGGAAACCTGCACGAATGAGTGAAAGCTCCGTGCATACAGGCCCCAGTCAGCTCTGCTGCATCTCTCACCTGGGATCCTGTTGCTTTGGTAAGTGTCACCCCGAGTGCTAACCACTGAGCTACCTTGTCACCCCAAATTACAGCATCAGTATTCCCAGGTGGCCTTGCATCCGTGCATTAGCCAGGTGCGACCATGCTTAGACTCTGTGATTAGAAAAAATCAGGCTTGCCCGGGGTAGTTTGGCTGTAATAGTGTGTCGCAATGCCCAGTGTTTACAATAGAGGTCAAACTGAGTGACATTCATCAGTGCTGATGATGATTCATGTGCTTAGATGAATTAAGGCGGCATGAAAGTGTCTTCTGTTGCTGCCAGCAGAAGCACCAACAGGTTAATTATCACCTGCAGATACAGAAGAGCAGAGATGGAGCAGAGAGACAGGGAGGGAGTTAACACACGCATTCACATTGATAAATGCAAATGCGGAGGGATGAAACACTGAGCCCTGGCGACTACATTATAGAGTCTATCTATCTATCTATCTATCTATCTATCTATCTATCTATCTATCTATCTATCTCCATCTGTCTGTCTGTCTGCCTGCCTGTTTGCTGGTTTGTCTTGACTGTGTGCAGACAGAATGCAGATCCACAACTTGTTCCATTAGGACTAGTTAACAGCATGTGACCGGGGGAGTGACCTGATCAATGTGACCTATCGGTCTGTGTAATGTGAACTATCCTGATGCAGAAATAGCGCTGAGTCTGCTCTTGGCACACAATGCTAATTAACACTCCCAGTCACTGTATGCACTGTTGGCTATTTGTCACAATCATTTCCTTCTTGAGATCATTAACATTGATGGGAAAACTATATACTTCCAGTGTTAAAATGACACTTTTCCTTACTGTTGCAGTATTACAGCATCCTCCAAGGGGTTCCCTTATAGAGGATCAGTACATTCAGTCACTGTTTGATTCCATTAAGGCACTCAGCTGGGCCTTTTGGCATCCATTTTAACCCAGGTTGTGTTATTGTCAGCATTGTTTCAAAATGTATTGACTCTACCTCCAGCTGAAATGGGTTCTAGATGTCTTTGCTGCAATCTGTCAGAAGTTAAACTAGTTGAATCTTATCTGCTGACAGCTTTCTTATATTTGTCATGTAAATGAACAAGTCACAAGCGACAGCTCAAATCATAATGCTCTTGTTGAAAATGAATTGTCAGGATATTGTTGGGGGAGGAAGCAGGGAGCAAAACAAGGTTTTATCGTCAATTTTAAAAGATGCAAATACCATGTATGAGAGGCAGGGGTTGGAGTGTGGTATGTATTTTTTATGAAGTTGATGTTAAGTGCATAGGAAGAGCAGAAATACTGTGTGATCCAGCCGAATCCAATCAGATACAATAAGGATGAGTATATTAAGTGTAAAATGGCTTAGTGTATATGCAGATTAAATACACATGGCACTGTATGTGGTCAAATCCTTTCCTGACCAGGGCTGGTTCGGGTGACAGAATTTTCAGTGTAATGTGGGTGTATCTGTGTGTGAGTTGTGATGTGTTTTGCTCCAACTGGATGCATGTTAATGCAACGTTTCAAGTTGCGGATCAGCGTAAATTATTCCTAAATGGGAGGCTTTACAGAAAAGCCCAAAAGCCTAACCTTTTATGTGTTTGATAGGAGGGGCTGAAAAGAGGGACAGTTGGTTGAAAGACATTCACGTGAGTTTTTACTGTGTCAGGCCGAAAGACGACAAGTTTTCATTTCGGGGCTTAGCAGCGGGTGACGGGGGGGTGAACCCAGCTCAGCTCTGTGTCTCAAGTGTGAGGAACGCAGCATCCTTTCAGTTGTCGGTGGCTTGGTTGAAGTCTTTTAATCCATTTGGAGTGGAGAGTCCTGATGGAGCTTCGACCTCCCTCCATCTGCTCACATTATCCCTGTAATCCCATCTCATTCTCTCTGTCTGTCTCACTCTCTCTCTCTCTTGCTCTCTTACTTTCCCGCTCTTATTTTCACTCTCACTCCAGGGATTTAGTTGGAGTGGAGGCACAGTTTACCACAGTGAGGGAGAGAGAGAGGGAGAGAGAGAGAGAGAGAGAGAGAGACCGTCTGACATGAATCTTCAAGGGACAGGTGTGTGTATGTGTGTGAGAAGCATTTTGTATGAGAATCACAATCCAAAAGTGGGGGTTTTGAAACAGCGTTGGAATGTTGTGTGTGTTTATGTGTGTGCGTGTGGTCGTGGGGGTTTAAATTCACTCACACTGTAACACTGCGTGGACCCACCTCCCATTTAGGGCCACATGAAACCAGCTGCCAGAAGAAATGTTTGCAATGTTCATTTCTGCAACCCACAGATTTGTCGAACCTTACATTTCATTCGGTTAAACTTTAATTTTTCTGTGCTTATGATCTGGTTAGGGTAAGGCACAAGAAAACGCTTGGCTAGGATTAGAGAAAGACCAACGTTTGTCTTAAGATACCTGTTTTGGTCATTACAAACACGGTTGGAGATGTCCTGAGGTCTTAAAAAATCGTCCAGTTTTGTTGACTAAAACACATCTTGAGATGCATCGACTCCTAATCCTAAATATCCAGGGTTTCGTCACCACAAGCACGGCTGGAAATTCTCTCGAAGTGTCCTCAAAAATATCCAGTGGTGTTTACAAATGTTGAACAGCTGCCCTGAACTGCAGTCACTGGCTTGGCAACCATCTTGCCCGTAACTCCACCACCATCCCCTCCACCTCCAAATTATAAAGTCATGTAATGTGAACCTGATATGACACATATAAGATATTTCAATATAATTAACTAGTCAGTGGGTTGCAGAAACTCTAACTGCCAACATTTCATCCTTTTGACTGGGATGTTGTTAGAATTAGTAAAGGGGTTAGGCATGAAGTGGTTATAGTTAAGATCACAGGAAATCTCCAGGGATTTAATTAAAGTCAGCGAAGTGTCTTACATTGAGTGTCTTAAACAGAGTTGCCCATGTGCACGGATAAATGTCTCACAGGTTTTTCTTTTCCATTGTTTTTGTAAGGGTTTCGTTCAAATGCAAAGATGCTCTTCATTTCAAACAAGATAATATGACTCCCTGCTTTCTTTTATTTTCCTTACATAAACCTGTGACATCTCGCCTCTGATATCCCTCATGCTTCATTTTCACAAGTCGTTTAATAATGTGCCAGCACCTAAAAGAGCAGCAAGTGAGTGCTCCATCCATTTTCTTCTCTATAACAGTCAATGTGACACTGTTTTTTGACTGCAGTGACTCCTGAAAAAAGCCACTACAATATTTTCTTCCACCTCTTTTTCATGTTATATCGGATTCTCTATCAATGTCTCTGTTGAGTTATAGCTATTTTCTAAAATTAAAAGTAATTTCAAGCCAGGTACTCTGCACAAATAGACATAGATTACTGGATTATTTTAGCTGATTCTAATTCACTTTTTCTGTGTTAAATAGACTTTTCTAAACACATGTTCTAGCAGTAGTTACACAAAAGAATTTCAAATTAATTCATTTGATTTGTGGTTGCCTGAAAACCCTGTTTCATGTTTGACTATTAAGGTTAGGTTAACTAACTAGTTTGAGTTAAGTGCAGACCACAGGTTTGAGTGGAGTAGGGTAGTTCCTGTACTCACAGACAGTGCTCTGGTATATCTGCTTGTAGGGGTGTAACAATACATGTATTTGTACTGAACCGTTTTGGTACGGGACGTTCGTTTCGGTACAGGGCTGTGCATGGGTGAGTTCCCAGAACGGAAGTTGCGTATGTTTATTTTCCGTCTGCAGCTACATGTGCAGCCCATTTACATCATGGCTAACGCTAGCGAGAAGACAGAGCTTGAAGACCTTCCCTTGTCACTAAATTCTCCTGCTTAGGAACACTGCAGCTTCCTCATTAAATATTGCAATGGAGAAAGACATGTTTCTGGTGTGACAGTTTAATTGGTGTTCATTTTAACTGGTGAGGTTCCCAGATGTGCTGGAGGTGTGGTTTGAGAATCCCGTCTCGAGAGGGGTCCTCGGCCATGTCCGCTACCATGTCCGCTAACCAGGAAAAACATTCCGATCACCCTGCTCATCGATCCAAGTCATGTGTATATTCATTTTGACGTGGCTTGAACACTACTACTACTACATCTCTAACACCCAGAGATGCTGGGGGCTAAGATCTGCCAACCACTGTTCGACAGGCGCTACAGAGCACACAGTGACAGTGTAGGTGACTGTGTCGATGCCTGTCCAGAAAAATGCGACTGTCAATAAATCGTCAAAAAGTGCATATTGTCGTCCTAATATCTTCGTAATGAAAGCCTGTACTCACAAATAACTCATGGGTGGAGTCAGTGTGGACAAGTTAATCTTTCTGGCAAAAAAATATGAAGGTTGAGTGAAACTGAACAGGGCTACATGCTGGAATTGTTTCTGGTTTTTTATTCATTGGAAAGTTTATTTTATATATATATATTTTGTTTATTTGAGAATAATTTATTTAACTTATTACCAGGCAGCACTTTACAACAGCATTCTATTTTTTTTATTTTTATTTTCATATTTTGTATAATGTTACAATAAATTCTTGGTTTAAAAAAGTTCTGAATACACAACAAGCAAATTTACGTTTTGCATGTTGTTCCCATACTGTACCGAAAATAAACCAAACTGTGACCTCAAAACTGAGGCACTTATTGAACCGTGATTTTTGTGTATGGTTACACCCCTATCTGCTTGTATTCAGACAAAATGTTGACATTTGGGAAGTTTGGTCTTTATTGTTCAGTCAAAAAAAGGAATGTGTTTTTCAAATTAAGGCGTGAAAAGAAATCATTAGATTACTGACTTCTCGTTTTTAGAGCCCAACCGATATATCAGTTAGCTGCTATTTTCAGCCTATATTGGCCTGCCATAGCTATACTCTTATCGGTATCGACATACTTGATACACTGGTGCCAAATATCCATACCTAAAACATGCAATAACTCTTAACAGATACAGCTGCTATTTTGACTTACCAGAATCAACACTTCCTGTCTCCTTGTGGTGTAAATGGATATGAACTTTATCTACACATGTTTAATAGATTTTACTCAACCATAGTTATATCTGTCCTTTATACATTTTAACTCCAGGATTCTGCCTTCTGGTACTTTAGCCATTTTTTATGGCTAATTTACATTGGAATGGTGGCAAATGTGGACGTTGAGAAGCTGCAGTCAGTGTGTGTGATAAAGAGGCCCATAAACTAAGATTGTGTTCTTTTTATAAGTCTCATCTTAGTTCAAATTCTGTGACACAGACTTTACAGTGCAGAACGTAAATATAGACATAGACAGATATCCTGATGTATGTTAGATGATTGTCTTGCCATGTGTCCATTAGTGCAGAATCGCTTAATCGTGATAATATTGCTATCGTGGGCAATTTATTGTGATTCATGTCGTATCCTGAAATATTGTGTGATTCCTAGCCCTACTTCCTGCTATAGGTATCAGCCATAAAAATCAAGAATTGGTCAGGCTCTACCCAATTACTTTTGTTGTTATCATGTTGCATTACCGTTTGAGCCACTGAAAGTCAATCACATTGAATGATGAAGCAAAATTATAAGCTGACGGCTGCACAGAGCATTTGGGGTTCTCAGTGGGATCGTGGTCTTAGCAAACTCTTCACATTTGGAATACGTTTTTTCGTGAAAGTATCAAAATGTAGTCTGTGAGAGTTGTTTCAAAATTGCTGGAGTATTTATACACAGCCATTTGACACTTCTCAGCTTCAGACAGAGATGTGTTCCAAATCATTTTCACATCCTTTACAAGTGATGTGAAGTGTATTTTGAAATCCAGTTTGAGCTGCCAGACTGCAGCATCAGTTTAGAGACAGGTTCAGTTCTGTTTTTTTTTTCTTTTGTCATCTCCAATTATTTCCAGTTATTCTCATGCCAAGTCTAAAGACGTGTTCATATTTTTATATAGTGAAAGAGGATCCATCGTGCCTTTGTATCAGAGCTGTTATCTTTGTGACATAAACAGCTCCTGTGGACTTCCTGGCATCAGGGGATTTATTTAATCCATAATTTAATTCATAGCATATTAGAGTCATTTAGCAACCTTTAAAATGTCTCTATAGTATTTAGGTGAAGCGTAATGTTTACCACCGGTTCTAACAACCATCCAAAAAAAATGAAAGATTAGAAGAATAACCACAACTCTTAAATATTATATTACCTCAGTGATGTCTCCAATTCAGCTGAATGTACACAATGCAATAATTGTATACGTCAAGATGACAAGATATGATGTATATCATAGTTTCTCTCCAAATAGAACAGAAATGATAAATGAATACTAGAAAATCAGCCTCCTGTTTCGAGGAACTCTTGTGACTGTCTCTCAAGTGACTCAGAAGTGTTTTTCCGAGAACTCCCGTTGCTGGTGAATGTGTGTGCATGCAGACTGTGTATGCGTGTGTGTGCTCTACTTTGTATGGGATTTTGGTTAATGAAGAGAAACAGCTGGCTTTAATCAAGACAACTGTGGGTTGATCCCACACATATCCATGTCACTTGCAACTAAACCATCTGATCTGGGTTTTTAGGCTCCCTGGTAAGGGAACATGCACATGGAAAGCTTATGCATGCACTTATTTGACATCTCAAACACCGGCTTAGATACACCCACACATTGTACATTCAGCCACCAAATCCAACAGTATTGTGAGTTCTGGGTTACCCAAAATACCATTCAATATCCAGACAGACGGCAGTGAGTAAAGCCTGTTGGCTGCATATGTTATTCATCTTTTGTTTATCGAGATTAAACAGAGTCTGTATCCATTTGTTCCTTCGAAGAGCATAAATAGCACTTACTTGGTCTTCTACGAATGCATGTGTATGCACACATAATGAGCACACACGCATGGTTAGTCCAGCTCATCCAGAGAGACCTTGGTTTCATCAAGCAGTTTCACCCTGGCTTAAGGTGTCAGTGACTCCCTAAACACCTGCTTTCTTTCCCCCTTTACCCTCATCAGTGCCCATTGATTATTGTTTTTTGAATTTTTCTTTCATTGTTTTGTGTCACGTATGTAAATGGTTCATTAAGAAACATCCAAATTTAACAGTCTGCACACTGCCATCACTGCAATTATTCAGCTTCCAGAGGCCTTTTTCAATTGCTCTTTTCATTTGCTTCATTTTCTGCGCCTCTGATGGTTTGGTGCAGAGCCTGCAGAGAAAAACACAGTCAATTTGCGTTTCTTAGCTGACATTCACATTGGTGACTCCAAGTCTTTCACCAATGCTTTGCCAACTGCAGCTTGTATAAATCCCAATTCTCAGCTTCAGATACTGTCCAATGTGTGGAATTGCTGCGTTTTACTGGCACAATCCTCTGGTTGAATGGCTGATTGAGACTTACTGTATGATCTCCTGTGAGCACAGAGAGGAATGGAAAATGCTGTTACTCAGACTTTTGCTACCAGCAAATGAGATAAACAACAGCTTAGTTGTACAGAGTTTGTTAAGCTGAAGGGGTAGTTAAAGCCATCAAATAAAAATGCAACATTTTAGATTCAGACATGAAGCAGGCTAGATTTTCTGAGGAAAGTTGCAGATGAAAAAAACTATATGAAACACGTTTCATGTCTTTAACATGGTAAGCCCTTTGAGCTTTTGAAATATTTTTGTATGACAGTAAAAGCTGAAGTTCAAGGAACCTTTAAGGAAATGAAGTAACTGTAGCTGAGGTTGAAGCAGTAAAAGTTGTGGTTAAAACAGGAATACTGGAAGTGATTTAAATGTTAGTTGAAATGGAAATGTGGAAAAGTTAGGAGCTTCATTTTAAGTACCAGGTTGAGTATGCATGCGCAATAAATAGCACTTTAAATGAAAAATTATATTTAGTGTGAGTAGTAAAAGGAACTGATCCAGTAGAACTTCAAAGGTCCTACAATATTCTCTTTCTACAAAATGTTTCTGTTCTTTAATATTAAAAAGAAACACATTCTTTTTCTCACGCTGTCCATTGCTGTAGCACCTCTATTCACCCTCTGTCTGAATGCTCCATTTTAGTTTCTGTCTCTTTATGGCCCCTTCTAAAAATCCAAGTGTGCTGTGGTTGGTCAGCTCTCACAGGCTAGAGCAGAGTTTTTTCCTTTGATGCTGGGAACACGGCTTTGAACGGTGACTGTATAGTTGTGACTTCACAGCCTAGCAAATGTCTGGACTGCTCGTTTACAGTAATAGTTTCTGTGTGCATTTCTCTGAGAAAAAAACATAGAAATCTCTCTTTCTGCTATATCGGACCTCTAAATCCTAATAGGAAATAGCTCAAAGTATAGGTGTACAATAATACAATAAGCAATGCAATGTATTGTGATGTTACTTATCCAAGGCTTTTTTACCCTGTCATTAACAAAGCTCTGCCTGCTTTGCTTTGCAGAAGATGAACATGATTAAAGTGTTTTTATTAAATAGGACTTTCACGCCACCCATCATCTGTTATTGCCAGAAACTTTTAAAGCTTTAGCATCATTTGTTCAGGAAGAACAGTGCCTTCTTCCTGTTTTGTGACACAGACCATTTTGGCAGATTTGCATCCAAATCCAAATACAGTGCAGAGGGCAGGAGAAGCTGCCAACATTCTCTGAGCCTGAAAGTGGTTGGATGCAAGCTTGTACCCTGATTCAGCCCTGATCTGTCATCATTCAATGGTCGACTTAAAAAATTGAATAGCTGTCATTGTTTAATGTCACATATGTGTGACTTGTTACATCACTAGCCATCTAGCCATTTCAATTTCTCACCTTTCAAATGTCACCTTTTTAAATAACTGCTTTTAATTTGAAGGACCTTTTGGTGACAAAAGAAACTTTTAAAGGTTGGAAAAGCTAAAACATTCACCTATTGACCGTAGATTGTAGGAGAACTATATCCATCAGAATATTACAGGCCTTACAGGCCTCTTTGATGCCTCTGGACTTCACAATTTACCAATGATTGTTAATGACTGTCAACACATATCCCTTCTTTAATTTGATGTGCAACTACTAAATTGAAAATAACGGGTTTAGGACGATGCTGAAACACCTCATAATTTTCTTGTCACACTATAGTGTCAATTTAAAACTTGCTAAGGCTAAGATTTGAGCTGAAGTTTAAGTATTACAGCCACATGAGCAGCTCTGTGAGGCTCCACTGAAGCACAGTCACGGGTTAAAGTGGGCAGGGGCTGTCCGGCATGCTATTCTCGATGTCCATGGTGGTTGTTAAAATTGGGAGCTTTTTTTTTTACCCTTCTTGTTAAAATACATTGGTCAACATCCACTGTTATGTTCTTGTTCTTTCACTATATTGTTTTGAATAACTACATGCTTAATTCATACAAAAACACAGCTCTCTTTGCCTCTTTCTTTTTCTTTAAGTGTTTTTATTTACTTGGCCTATTTGGTAGTATAAGCAAGAGCATTGGAATTGGAATTGTTCCGCCATTGCTGGTAAACAGGAGGATCCTGCTCTCTGTGCGTTCACAAGCAGACAGGATCGCCTCCCTATGGAGTTCTGTCCTGAGTGGATAAAGTTCTCTTTAACTGCATGAGCATGGGAAGGGAGCCAAATGTTACTGACTAAACACTCTATAACAGTGATTGCTGTTGGAATACAGAGCTATTGCATGCTTACTTAAGTGAACCCTACAGCAAATGTTATCAGCAACCATATTCTTGCACAACAGGTTTCCAAGTATGTTTGCAGCATTTTTCAACACATAGATTTAAAAGTCATAGTAGATTGGCATGGGAAATGATCCCTCTACATAATAAATCCAAATAAAACCCCTGGGCACAGCAGTGCTTTGACATAAATGCCAATGTCAGCATGCATGTGCCAATTATCACTAAACACAAAGCACAGCTAAAGCTGATGGGAATGTCGTACATATTTGGTATTTGGTCATACCTCAAACTTTTGGTAAAAGTTACATTTTGACCTGATGATGGCGCTTGATGAAAAGGTCTGTGGTTACAGTTTTTGCCTAATGCTTAAACACTAAAAGTGGTTGCTATGCCCAAAGCATCACAACCTCTAACTTTGGTGACCATGCCCTAAACAAAAGCACCAACCCTGCAAACACAATATATGCTTTGCACTGTGTTTGAAATTCTCCAACACACTTCTTGCAAAACGCTACACACTGTTTTTTACATAAGACACATTGGGCTCTATCTTAACGATCTGAAACGCAAGTATCAAACGCAAAACGCAAGTAGCTTTGTGGGCGGATCTCAGGCGCTGTTGCTATTATGCCGGCGGGATAAATGACTCTTGCGCCTGACACAAATCTAAAATGGGTTGGTCTGAAGTAGCTACATTAGTCATAGGTGTGGTTTGGGCGTAACGTGCAATTAACCAATCAGAGCGTCATCTCACATTCCCTTTAAAAGCAGGCGCACTTGTTCCAAGGCGGATTGCTATTATAATGGCGAATTTGCCAGGCGCACGCCAGGAGGATGTTCTCGTCGGGGCTGTAAAAGACCGAGAAGTGGCCTTGTATGGGGATGGGAGAAATCCATCCAAATTAGCTTTGTTTAAACGGGCGTGGGAGGAAATTGCCACAATTGTTTCTAAGGCTGGCATCCCCATGACATCGCACCGGGCCTCGGGAGCAGTGCGCACGGGCCGAGCAGTGCGCAACGGCCAGCTGATGAGGGAGCAGTGCAAACACCAAGGTGCAGAGGATCCAGACCCACTACACGACGTGGCAGCATTGTCAGACTGGACCGCACTGTCCGGGATGGGGCAAGGGTATTAATGCCTGTCTTTTGCTGCGGCCTCTCAGGCGCATCGCCTCAAGTCTCCAAATGCACCACCTGCTCCTGTTGTGCCCCTTCCTCCTTCCTCCTCCTCCCCCAACTCCATCTCCGTCCACCCGCTCAACTAGGAGCACATCACGCATTGCCACTCCCGGACCCTCACGGCTACGACGGGCGCGTCGCATATCAGAGGGGAAAAGAATTAGTTCTTCTGTTTAAATCTTTTCAACTTTTTTTTGTATGGTTTGCAAAAACGGAACTGCTTCCTTGTAGATGAGAGAAGCAAAGTGTATGCACGTTGAGCACACGCTACATTATGGCCAAGCATGCGCCCTTAAAATAGCATCTAAATAAGTACCACTGACTTTAGACTAGGTTTTTTCTGGTCTGTTGCGGAATTGTTTTCTGAAACAGCAAAATAGCACCAGTGAACGTTTGCGCCGGAACACGCCTCCTCTTTTCGCTGAACCGCCCCGGGAGCGCAAATTCATTCCCTAATTTAAAGGAGAACTTCGGTCGATTTAAACATGCAGCTTCATTGCTCAAGCTACCCTTGACTTGCCAGTACCGAAGACGCGAACAAATTTGGTCCAGCCATTACAGAGCTCCGTGAACGGAGATGTAGCATTGAACGCTAACAGCATGGGGTCAGAACTTTGCACTGTGTTTTAAGCGTCTTAACATGCTCCACATCTCACACCAAAAGTTATGCAACATCAGCAGACACCTTACAACACAGCACTGTAGCGTGTATGACTCAAAATGATTAAAAAAGTAGTTAAAATAGTGTGTTTGTGCAAGGAGCTACTTACCTGTTTGTTGACATCCGTGTGTTCCAGTAGCTAGACCAAACTAGCATATCCATCGAGTGTGCACTTAACAGGCTTAACAGGCTATTGTAAGGCTCATGGCTCATGACAGGCTGTAACATGGACATGTACATTATGAACATAAACACGAAAATGCTGGATTACGTTTCCGTCTCCGCCAGTGTGGGAGTAAGCGCACGCTCGACAGATTGACTAGTTTGGTCTAGCTACCGGAAGACGCCGATGTCAACAAACAGGTAGGTAGCTCCTTGCACAAACACACTGTTTTAACTACTTTTTTATTCAGTTTGAGTCATACACGCTACAGTGCTGTGTGCTAAGGTGTCTGCTGATGTTGCATAACTTTTTATGTGAGATGTGGAGCATGTTAAGACGCTTAAAACACAGTGTAAAATTCTGACCCCATGCTGTTAGCGTTCAATGCTAAGTCTCCGTTCACGGAGCTCTGTAATGGCTGGACCAAATTTGTTCGCGTCTTCGGTACTGGCAAGAGCAGCAGCAGGATGAGGAAGAGGACGAAGAAGAGGAGCAGGCATATTGCAGTGAGGGGTGAAGTTGGACCGGGGTATCAGGAAGGCAAGCTAAGGGGCCCCCTAGCCGGTCCCCAGTAGCCCAGTTGGTAGCCCCAGCAGGAGACAGGCGAGGCGGTAGTGAAAAGGACCACATTTTTTTAAAGATTGTTTTGAGGCATAGACACAGGGGTTATTTGACAGTGGATAGACAGGAAAGGGGAGAGAGAGGGGGTGTGACATGCAGTAAAGGTCCTCTGGCTGGATTCAAACCGGGGTCCACTGCGTACGTGGCACGTGCTCTAACCACTTGACTGCCTGTGCAGCCCCATACACCCCATTTTTGAATCCAATTGAGGAGTTCTTTTCAGCATGGCACTGGAAATTTTCTCCAGCAGCACCGAGATCCTCCCAGTGGCACTGGCAGGTAGTGGCACCGCAGTGGCAGTCAGTGGCAGCCAGCGGCAACCTGTGGCCTGTCCGTGGCATTTCCTGGCACCCGCTCGGTGTCCAGAAATGCCTCCCTTGACTCGCTGCCAATAAGGGCGGGGCAACATTTCCTGGGATAACCCGTGTTTGTTCTTACGACAATCACTTCCGCCATGGAGTCATGATGATTTCAAAATAAAAGCATAAGGGGAAAATCCGCTGCTTGTTTACTTATTTTAGTGTACAACGTTTTGCACAATTTCTCTCTGTTTTGTACTTCTTGATATTATCTAAATATATATTAATATCTGTTTCATAGCGTAAATGTGAATGTAAAATAGTGTACATATTGTACTATTCTTAATCTTATATTTAATATTTCCCTGTGTTTATATTATTTCTTATCCTTTCCTATCTTAAGCAGCGACACAGTGACAATAGACACTGCCAGTGTTGGAAATATTCCTAATATGAAATACAATTTCAAAAATATATTAATTAACAGTTGCTATGCAGTTCCACAACATGCCATGGAATGCCACAGAATGCCAGAGCCTGCCACAGAATGCCACAGCCTGCCACAGAATGCCACAGAATGCCACAGCCTGCCACAGAATGCCACTACATGCCACAGAATGCCACAACATGCCACAGAATGCCACTACATGCCACAGAATGCCACAGCCTGCCACAACATGCCACAGAATGCCAGAGCCTGCCACAACATGCCACAGAATGCCACAACATGCCACAGAATGCCAGAGCCTGCCACAACATGCCACAGAATGCCACCAAATGCCACAGAATGCCAGAGCCTGCCACAACATGCCACAGAATGCCACAGAATGCCAGAACCTGCCACAGAATGCCACAACATGTCACAGAATGCCACAACATGCCACAGAATGCCACTACATGCCACAGAATGCCACAGCATGCCACAACATGCCACAGAATGCCAGAGCCTGCCACAACATGCCACAGAATGCCACCAAATGCCACAGAATGCCACAGCCTGCCACAACATGCCACAGAATGCCACAGCCTGCCACAAGGTGTCTTTGTAAAAGCTGGACTTCCTCCAACCTACAATACGTACTGTTGAATACCATGTTGTCTCAAGTGCTATTTTCCTCTTTATGTTCATTGAATATCATCTGTATTATCATTAATAATACTATTAAATGCAAAACTTGTATTAATATTGTTCATCAGCTTCTCCTTATATTAGTAGTGGTATGATGAGTGTAATTAGCCTAGTTTTTTATTGTAGGTGTAAGGAGATTCCTTGCATCAGAGTATTACTAAACACAGTAAATGACATTCAGCGTTAACATGGCTTTTAACTTAATGTATTTGCTCATATTTTTAAATATGTAGCTACATTTTGAGAATCCACACTCTCACTCTCATTTGCCCAATTTATATTGTCTGTAAATGCCTTTAAAAGAAAATCTGTCTGTTGTAGATCTGCTTCATAAAAACAACTGCATTTGATCCAAAGGGTATAACTATAAATATACATTCACACGCACTTAAAGTTCAACCCCCCCGCCCCCCCCCCCCCCCCCCCCCCATGTTGTGGCATTCTGTGGCAGGCTGTGGCATTCTGTGGCATGTAGTGGCATTCTGTGGCATGTAGTGGCAGGCTGTGGCATTCTGTGGCATGTTGTGGCAGGCTCTGGCATTCTGTGGCATTCCATGGCATGTTGTGGAACTGAATAGCAACTGTTAATTAATATATTTTTGAAATTGTATTTCATATTAGGAATATTTCCAACACTGGCAGTGTCTATTGTCACTGTGTCGCTGCTTAAGATAAGAAAGGATAAGAATAATATAAACACAGGGAAATATTAAATATAAGATTAAGAATAGTACAATATGTACACTATTTTACATTCACATTTACGCTATGAAACAGATATTAATATATATTTAGATAATATCAAGAAGTACAAAACAGAGAGAAATTGTACAAAACGTTGTACACTAAAATAAGTAAACAAGCAGCGGATTTTCCCCTTATGCTTTTATTTTGAAATCATCATGACTCCATGGCGGAAGTGATTGTCGTAAGAACAAACACGGGTTATCCCAGGAAATGTTGCCCCGCCCTTATTGGCAGCGAGTCAAGGGAGGCGTTTCTGGACACCGAGCGGGTGCCAGGAAATGCCACGGAAAGGCCACAGGTTGCCGCTGGCTGCCACTGACTGCCACTGCGGTGCCACTACCTGCCAGTGCCACTGGGAGGATCTCGCTGTCTCTCATTTTATGACCGTCAGCCACATGCCCGCATGCCTCTTCTACAAGCCATGGAAGAGGCAAGCGGCGACATTGAGGTGAGGTCCATACAGGGTTGGATACGGCATGCAAGGAGATATTTCCCCCGTTGCTTGGCAAGGGAGGACATTGCCTGTGATGTGGATGAGGTGATGTGGCCAAATGCCAACAGGAGACAGGATCCATAGCCTAAATGTCTTCCAATAGTTCCCTTACAACACTATGTTTTGTAGAACATTCTAGTTGTACCACGTCTTTGTGTTTTTTTGTTTTTTTTACTTTTGCAAAAACCTGAAAAACAACAACAAAAAAAAACCTGAAGTGTCTCCATTTTGTTTTCATGTGTCTAGATCAACTGTAGTGGATCAGTCTTTCAAAAAAAAAAAATCTGTATGAGACTTTTAAAGTCAAAAACCATCCAAAGTACTGAATACAGCTGTGTTTTGCATAAAGCACATCTGTGTGTTGTTGCTGCTAGGAAAGAGTGCAAGCAAAGGTGCATGTGTTTAATGTTTTGATGCTAAAAACAGTTTTGAAATGGGATTGTTAGGTTTTGTTTCAAGAGTTTCATTTTGCTGTATAAGTTAGGAGTTTATCTCCATGTGCTGTGTCTTACTCGACCTGTGTGTTAAGTTATGACACAGTGAGCCAAAGTCTGCAACATGTGTGTAAGCATTCGGCAAAAACTGTAATGACAAAAGAATTATGCTTTACTGTCTATAGGACTGTTGAAAGACCCAAAACTTCTGGAAGGATGTTTAATATCAAAGTCCCTTTAATTGCCAAACTCTGTGTGCTTGGAATATCTTTTTTTTTCTCTTTCTGCACAGATGGCTATGCCATTTTCATCATTTATCATTAATTTAAATGATCGTTGTTTATACTCCATAACTCTTTCAGTTTTTTTTATTCTTATGTCAAAAGCTGGTCTACATGGTCTCATGAGCAATATAATCTCCATTATACAATATTTGCCTTATTGTCAAATTTAAACAATTTATTATTATTTAATATAAATGCAACAATAACTTGTTTCATTGGTCAATTAGAAACTAACTGTAAACAAAAGAGGAGAATTCATAGAGGGTACCTGCCATCTAGCAAATCCTTTGTGTAACTGCTGTGTTCACTCTTCACGATAGATTTTAAGAGTGCACACTTGATGTAGTGTGTTGTGATGGTCACGTAGCTCTATGTTGCTCTGGAGGTCCAGCAATCTGTCGTTTAAGCCACTAAATCTGCACTGCTCAGACCTCCAATTACTTTCCTTTACATGATCATACATGGAGGACAGCACCGTTTTGGTGAGATGCAACCTGCTTAGCATTTTGTAGTGTGGTTCCAGTACTCTAATTGAATGCTTAAATCCAGGGTTTTCCTCCACACATGTCTGATGGTTTAAATACCCCTATAGAGCTAATTATTATTGCTTTTGTGCATGTTGAATTTTGTGGAAGTTCAGCTCTAAATGGGGAAAGAAGAATTGCCTGTGTTAACTGTGTTGTTTTCTCAATTAGGTCTACTTCTTTATAATGCCTGTGGAGATGTCCTGCTATATATGCTGTGTTGACTGTGGAGCATAGCATACTGACTTACAATCGAGATTGTGGCACCCCTAATGTTAAAGAGAACATATGCTCCATCATTGAGGATGTGGATAAGGGGGCTTTCTGACTAAAGACTTACTTACATTGCTAAGGGCAAGCAGAAAAATAAAAAAATAAAAATTAACATCTTATTGTTACCTTTCTCAGAATCAGAAAACTACTTCTACTAATGCATCTTTGATTCAGTGTCTAATTGGATTCCTCTAACACACTTGACAAACAATTCCATTTAAAGATACACTTGTTTTACAGGCTAATTTAAGAAAGCAGTCCCATCAGTAACATTATGCATAAGTGAGCAGTCATTGCACCGGTGCATCGGGAACCAGACTGAGCCTAGTGTACATCTGGGAAAGCATTTTGTCATTGCAGCCGCATTGTTTGAGGATCAGGAAGTCAAGCTGTAGCTCTTTGAAACTAACATGAACACAGAAGATCAATTAACAGGTTAGTAACATGGCTTAACTGGTGCAGTAATGATCAAGGACTGCACTATACCAGTGAACAAATAAAAATGTGATGTCCATAGCTGACGCCCTTAAGGCTGCTGTACCAAGGCTTTCAGCGCTAGCAGCCACACTGTGGTGATGTAACGGAGAGGCAGAGGCCAAAGGGATAAATGGCCTGTTCACAGATAGCAGGTTTGCTTATAAAAATTAAAAGGGACATGTGGTGGATTTAGCCTTTCAAATCAAGTTAAAGAGATGTAACAGAAATCACCAGTTGAGAAGGCCACCACAGGGCCTCAACATACTGTAAATACTGAATGTTCAACAACAATGAACTCAGCAATTTTGGAATATGTAATATAGCATAATATAATAATATAATAAAGCATGGTGCAACTGCCAGAGGCCATATGTAAGAATTGTAACTGAAAATGTTGAAAAGTACAAAATTATCACCAGAATGTTAAGAAATAGCTGTTTTTCACATAGTGAATTATGTGACTATGAATTATGTTGTCAACATAGCTACTGAAGTTAGCCTGCTAACCAGCTAACCCTGGCCTGTCCAAGTTAGAGCTCTCATAATAGTGGTGGACAGCACAAACACTCCCCGGTGCCCCAAGTACCTAGTTTGGAACACTATCCGCATGGCTAACTGAGGTAACTAGCTAACAGCAGCAACAGCGCTTACTCTGGCGATATCTCACAGTTTATTTGTTTTGAGTATGACAACCACAGGTGGCATGTTCTAATCAAATCAGTTTTATTTATGTAGCCCAAAATCGCAATCACATCGCCTCAATGTGCTTTACAATCTGTAAAGTGAACAACATCGTCTGTCCTTAGACCCTCAATTCGAATGAGGAAAAACTTGCCATGTTGATGGAAAAAAAGACCCTTTTAACAGGGTAAAAAAACCAATGGAAGAAACCTCAGGAAGAGCCACAGAGGAGAGATCCCTCTTCCAGGACGGACAGACATGCAATAGATGTTGCGTGTACAGAAAAGAGCAACAAAAAACAGTTTACAAGTTACAATAACAGAAAGTCTGATACAAATAATATGTAAAGTGAGCGGATCCAGGAAACGACTGCGCAGGACGAGGCATCACCAAGTGGTGCCTGAGCCATACAACCTCCTGTCCACCATGGTGACCTGGAAGAGGGCAGGCAACACAAGATAATTAGTAATAGACAGAGAGAGGCATCAAGAAATGTAGATATGAGGAGATAATGTTCTTCCATACTGCACCTTAAATGTCCCCAACAACCTCTGAAGTTTCATTCAGCTACTTGTCAGCAACACTTTCTAATTCAAACGTGGTATTTACTGATGCATTTTATGTTATAAGACAAAAGATGAATATCTCTTAGGCTTGTTTTAACTATACCCATATTTTAAGGCATTCAACCATAAACCCACTGACTACCAGACAAGTGAACCGCAAGTGCAGAAATGCTTACTTATTTCCAAGTTTTAGGACTCATCACTGTGGCTCTCTATTGCTCCATTCTCCAAGGAACCATCTGCATTACTGTTTCAAACCAAGAGCCAAACCCAAAAGCCAAAGCCAAAGCCAAAGCTGAAACTGATGAACACGTAACACCAGTGCTCTATAGCAGACCTGGAAGACAGATAATTGCAGGCTTACAGAATAGGAAGCAGCCAACATCAGTGTAGCAGGCATACCAACAGCCATCACAAACACTGAGTTGGACAGCAGCAGAGCCTTCACACATGCTGCATCAAGAAATGGCCTAGCAGTAGCACAGATTAATCTATCTGTCTATGTAGTGACAGACAATTATGCAAATTCTTGATATTAAAGCTAATTGCTAATTCATTTCCATGGGAGGACAGACAAAGCTAGAGAGAAATACCTGTGATCCTGTTTCCCAGTGTAACTGTGTTAGTCCATTTGCATTTACATCTTCCAAAAAACCATCATAAATAATTCATTGTAGTTGGCAGCAACAATTTGTGCCAAGATCAATTCTAATTTCTGTGCTATAAATTTGACTTTTAGCAGCAATCTTACCATTTTAATGGAAATTCGACTGCTTTACAATTTCACCTCTGCTCCTTTAATGCCACACTCATGCCGTTAAGTTATGGTCCGGCGTTTATATATTTAAGCAGCGGTATCATTAGCTAATCAACATATTTCAATTGAGACTTGTCATGACTCTGGGTTTATGTCTCTGTATTCTTGTGTTGTGTGTCTTGTGTCATGTTTTGATTTTCCATGCCCTCTTGTGTCATGTGTTCTTTAAGTTCTCCTGTGTATTTTCCTAGTTGCAGTCTGTCTCCCTCTGTCTGTCAGTGTTTTGTCCTCCATGCTCCTCCCCCTCGTTACCTCACCTGGGCTCCTCTCTCCTCACCTGTTCCTTGTCTGGTCATTAGTCTGTGTATTTAGTCTGTGAATCCCCTGCACTCCTTGTCCGTTCATTGTCTCTGCCAGTGTCTGTTCATGTCCATGTTCCTGCCTTGCCTCCTCTCGTGTCTCATGGTATGTGTTGGATTTTGAGTTTTGCAATCTGCATTTTTGATTTGGTACTTTGTCCTTTTGTTTGCACTTTGTTTAGCTCTCTTGGTTGCTACTTTGCTTTTGTCTCGTTTTTGGTCTTGCTCCTTTTTGGTTTTTGTACTTCAGCTTTAGTTTTATTAAAGCTCGCCTTTTGTTCCCCTCATTGCTGCCTCTTGTCCTCTGATTATCTGCGTTTGGGTCCAACTCCTATATTTCCATAGTTCTTCCCTTTAACCCCCCGCCCTGACAGAATGAACGGACCTAGTAAAATGGACCCAGCAGACTACAGAAAACAGCTCCTTGACATTGAGGAAAAATTGTGGGGGGATCTTGATGTCAAGACTGATGAAAGGGAAATGCTACAGATAATAGCTGAATTTAACAGGACAATGTTTGATAGGCCTTGGTTGTGGGCAGTTCCATGCGCCGTGGAGTTAATTGCTGAAGTTGCTGACCTGAGGAGAACCTTGCTGGTCAAACTAAGCAGCAGCAACTCCCAGCAAGCTCCCAGTGTTTCAGCCCAAACCCACGCCACAGCCACAGCCAAGCTACCAGCTCATGCCTCAGCTCCAGCCTCAGCTGAAATGTCCCCTTTTTGTGGAACCCGCCTGGCCTACAAAATGCCTCCACCAAGAAAGCGACATTCTCGGCAGCGTCCTGGCTCCTTGAAGTCTGGCAATGGAGCCCCAACTCCATTGTCAACTGCACAGCCAGCGCTTGCCGGGTTTGCACCGCTAAAGGTGTGGCTGACATCCACACCTGCCAGTGGCCTTCAGTCGGCGGCCCGGTCGACACCTGCCAGTGGCCTTCAGTCGGCGGCCCGGTCGACACCTGCCAGTGGCCTTCAGTCGGCGGCCCGGTCGACACCTGCCAGTGGCCTTCAGTCGGCGGCCCGGTCGACACCTGCCAGTGGCCTTCAGTCGGCGGCCCGGTCGACACCTGCCAGTGGCCTTCAGTCGGCGGCCCGGTCGACACCTGCCAGTGGCCTTCAGTCGGCGGCCCTGATGACGCCTGTTCCGGCCTGTGGCCTTCAGTCGGCGGACCTGATGGCGCCTGTTCCTGCCTGTGGCCTTCAGTCGGCGGACCTGATTGCGCCTGTCCCTGCTCCTCGGTCGGAGGCCCGGCCGAGGCCTGTCCCTGCTCCTCGGTCGGAGGTCCGGCCGAGGCCCATGTCAAGTCCTGTCCCTGCTCCTCGGTCGGAGGTCCGGCCGAGGCCCATGTCAAGTCCTGTCCCTGCTCCTCGGTCGGAGGACCGGCCGAGGCCCATGTCAAGTCCTGTCCCTGCTCCTCGGTCGGAGGACCGGCCGAGGCCCATGCCAAGTCCTGCCCCAGCGCCTCGGTCGGAGGACCGGCCGAGGCCCGTCCCTGCTCCTCGGTCGGAGGACCGGCCGAGGCCCATGCCAAGTCCCGTCCCAGCGCCTCGGTCGGAGGACCGGCCGAGGCCTGTACCAGCACCTCGGTCGGAGGACCGGCCGAGGCCTGCTCCTGCTCCGAGTCCAGTGCAAAGTCCTCGGTCGGAGGCCCGGCCGAGGCCCGTTCCTGCACCTCGGTCGGAGGACCGGCCGAGGCCTGTCCCTGCTCCTCGGTCAGAGGCCCGGCCGAGTCCCATGCCAAGTCCAAACCCTGCACCTCGGTTGGAGGCCCGGCCGAGGCCCGTTCCTGCACCTCGGTTGGAGGCCCGGCCGAGGCCCGTTCCTGCACCTCGGTTGGAGGCCCGGCCGAGGCCCGTGCCTGCACCTCGGTTGGAGGCCCGGCCGAGGCCCGTTCCTGCACCTCGGTTGGAGGCCCGGCCGAGGCCCGTTCCTGCACCTCGGTTGGAGGCCCGGCCGAGGCCCGTTCCTGCACCTCGGTCGGAGGCCCGGCCGAGTCCCACGCCAAGCCCTGTGCCTGCTCCTCGGTCGGAGGTCCGGCCGAGTCCCACGCTCAGTCCAGCGCCTGCTCCTCGGTCGGAGGTCCGGCCGAGTCCCACGCCCAGTCCAGCGCCTGCTCCTCGGTCGGAGGTCCGGCCGAGTCCCACGCCCAGTCCAGCGCCTGCTCCTTGGTCGGAGGTCCGGCCGAGTCCCACGCCCAGTCCAGCGCCTGCTCCTCGGTCGGAGGTCCTGCCGAGTCCCACGCCAAGTCCCACGCCCAGTCCAGCGCCTGCTCCTCGGTCGGAGGCCCGGCCGAGTCCCACGCCAAGTCCCACGCCAAGTCCAGCGCCTGCTCCTCGGTCGGAGGTCCGGCTGAGCCCCAGGCCAAGTCCTGTGTCTCCTCCTCGGTCGGAGGACCGGCCGGGGCCAGTGCCAAGTCCAGTGCCAAGTCCAGTGCCAGCTCCTCGGTCGGAGGCCCGGCCGAGGTCGCCCGCTGCCACCCACCGTTCATCAGTTTCCAGGCCACCAGCTCCCTGCAAACCCCTGTTGGTGGCCCGGCCAAGACCCAGGAGGTTTCCCCAGCCAGCGGTCCGGCCTCAAGAACGCCTTCGCCGCCGGCCTCCAGTGGGTCCCAGCCCACGCCTTCGCCGCCGGCCTCCAGTGGGTCCCAGCCCACGCCTTCGCCGCCGGCCTCCAGTGGGTCCCAGCCCACGCCTTCGCCGCCGGCCTCCAGTGGGTCCCAGCCCACGCCTTCGCCGCCGGCCTCCAGTGGGTCCCAGCCCACGCCTTCGCCGCCGGCCTCCAGTGGGTCCCAGCCCACGCCTTCGCCTTCGCCGCCGGCCTCCAGTGGGTCCCAGCCCACGCCTTCGCCTTCGCCGCTCCATGGGTCCCAGCCCCGCCCTCGCCTTCGCCGCCGGCCTCCAGTGGGTCCCAGCCCACGCCTTCGCCTTCGCCGCCGGCCTCCAGTGGGTCCCAGCCCACGCCTTCGCCTTCGCCGCCGGCCTCCAGTGGGTCCCAGCCCACGCCTTCGCCTTCGCCGCCGGCCTCCAGTGGGTCCCAGCCCACGCCTTCGCCGCCGGCCTCCAGTGGGTCCCAGCCCACGCCTTCGCCGCCGGCCTCCAGTGGGTCCCAGCCCACGCCTTCGTCTTCGTCGCCGGCCTCAAGTAGGTCCCAGCCCACGCCTTCGTCTTCGTCGCCGGCCTCCAGAACGCCTTCGTCTTCGTCTTCGTCGCCGGCCTCCAGAACGCCTTCGTCTTCGCCTTCGCCGCCGGCCTCCAGAACGCCTTCGTCTTCGCCTTCGCCGCCGGCCTCCAGAACGCCTTCGTCTTCGCCTTCGCAGCCGGCCTCCAGAACGCCTTCGCCTTCGCCACAGACCTCCAGAGCGCCTTCGCCTTCACCACAGACCTCCAGAGCGCCTTCGCCACAGACCTCCAGACCACCTTCGCCTTCGCCACAGACCTCCAGACCACCTTCGCCTTCGCCACAGACCTCCAGACCACCTTCGCCACAGACCTCCAGACCACCTTCGCCTTCGCCACAGACCTCCAGACCACCTTCGTCTTCGCCACAGACCTCCTGAGGATCTCAACCTTCGCCCCCGCCGTCACCCTTCTGTGGGCCTCAACCTTGGCCCTCCTCCTCCTCCCATCATCGTTTGGACTTTGGCACCCCTCCCGAACCCCCTCCACCCTCCCGGCTTCTTTAGGTCTCTGTGTAATGGGTTCCTTTGGGGCATCTGGAAGCTGCCCCTTGAGGGTGGGGTACTGTCATGACTCTGGGTTTATGTCTCTGTATTCTTGTGTTGTGTGTCTTGTGTCATGTTTTGATTTTCCATGCCCTCTTGTGTCATGTGTTCTTTAAGTTCTCCTGTGTATTTTCCTAGTTGCAGTCTGTCTCCCTCTGTCTGTCAGTGTTTTGTCCTCCATGCTCCTCCCCCTCGTTACCTCACCTGGGCTCCTCTCTCCTCACCTGTTCCTTGTCTGGTCATTAGTCTGTGTATTTAGTCTGTGAATCCCCTGCACTCCTTGTCCGTTCATTGTCTCTGCCAGTGTCTGTTCATGTCCATGTTCCTGCCTTGCCTCCTCTCGTGTCTCATGGTATGTGTTGGATTTTGAGTTTTGCAATCTGCATTTTTGATTTGGTACTTTGTCCTTTTGTTTGCACTTTGTTTAGCTCTCTTGGTTGCTACTTTGCTTTTGTCTCGTTTTTGGTCTTGCTCCTTTTTGGTTTTTGTACTTCAGCTTTAGTTTTATTAAAGCTCGCCTTTTGTTCCCCTCATTGCTGCCTCTTGTCCTCTGATTATCTGCGTTTGGGTCCAACTCCTATATTTCCATAGTTCTTCCCTTTAACCCCCCGCCCTGACAAGACTCTTCAAAGTTCAAACTGCAATGCTTGATTCACACTGGCTAATGATGTTACTTAGATGCCATTTTATTTAATGTACATTTTATAAATGTAAAGCTGTACAATAGATGTATGGGTGCACTGTTAACCCGAATAAGTTACCAGAAGTCAAAAGAATTGAGGCAGTCGATTGCCTCAATTTTTTTGAGTTGATGAACTCAAAAGTCAAAATTCTCCAGAACTTAAAGGTTGGATGACTTGCTACTTGTACCTTTTGATAACAGTTAAATTAAAGTGCTGATTTAGTTCAACTCAATTATTTTCAGTTAATATGACTTACAGTTTCCAGTTTTCAAAACCACTGGAATAACTTCACAGAACTTTAAAAAATAAGTACACAACCACACCATTTTATATTAAGCAAACTCAATGTTTTTTAGTTTGTGCTATCATTGTTTTTAAGTACACATTAGTCACATATGTTGAGTTTGTTTACTTAAAAACATGTGATTCAAAACTTAACATTTTTGAGGCAACTGATTGCCTCAATTACATTGAGTTTAACAAACTTAATATCTCTCTCATATAACTCAAAATTCTCTGATTCTAGCCTTCCAAATGTGTTCCTGGTCACTTAAGGCCCTAGGAAATAGATATTTTTCACAAATTTCCTATATTGACCAAACAACTAATCAGATAGTCAGGAAAATAATTGGAGTAATCAAAAACAATAATAAAGAATAATAAATAATACACAAATGAAATTAGCTTTCGTTATCAGCTATAAAAGTGCTTTTGGCGACCTGGCTAATTCTTTTCATTGACGACAGAGATTCTCACAGGGTGGTAGTGAACTGGAACTGGGCTCTAGCTCATCAAACTCGTCCTGAATGGATGAAAAAGAGACACTAATCACAAACTAACACATGGAACAGAACAGATGACATATCATTTATCTTTATCACATCTCCAGTTATATCTTCCTCAACTCTTAAGTCTTAACTTCTTGAAACTGGAAGAGAGAGATGCAATGATGGGAAATACATTAATCACATATCAAAATACACTGTTTGTGAGCTTGGATCCTCTGAAAGATTAGGTTGTAACCTAGGTTAGCTATTGTTAGCTCGCTAGTTCTAGCAGCTGACCATTACATTCGTTGTAATTGGTTAGCTAGTTAGCACCATGGTGGCCAGTGGAGTTTTGTCTCTGTTGTAAACTTAGTTTATTACAATCCATGGCGTTAAATAAGTAAAAGTGAATAAATATGCAACTTCAAAACTTACAGTAAGTCCTGACTGCTGCCGCATAGGTCGAACTTTATGCCTTCTGTTGCTTCCGGCTGCCAACCATCTCTTTAAACTTCAAACTTTTCTTCTTCTGTATTTTTTCAAAGAGCGGTAAGGAATCAGTGTACAATGCACATTAGCGCCTCCTTCTGCTTCGGAGGGTGAATCAGAGCTTAACTCGAAATAAAACATTATCCCTGCAGCTGCTCAACACTTAAGTAAAAATAAAAAAAAAACATATAGGCTAGAGTAAACTGATGCTTAAATAAAATACATTTTGTCCTCCACTAATGTCAAATGCATTGTAGACCATTTGTCCCAATCGAATTGTTACTGTTTTTTATTTATTTGGAGAAGCACTTTGAGATTTTATTGTATTTTAGCATGTGCTATATAAATTAAGTTTATTTTTAAATCATCCCTATTTAAAACCATAGAAATAACAGGACTTAGGATATCATTCTTAGCATGTAATAACTTAATTCTATTAAGTTGTGCTTAAGTGATGTTTTTAAGTTATGCTCACTTAAATACAAAATAGTTCCATTTAATCAAAAATGATTAGTCAAAATTACTTAAAAAGGAACAACATGTTACACCAACTTGACATAATAAAGTAAGTTGAACTTTTTCTAAAACTTTGAGTATACAGTACTTAATCTATTTAATTACTTTGAACGTTCGGGTTTACAGTGTGCTTGAGATTTCCTCCTGATTCTGTTCATCACATGTTCTCTCATTTAAAGTCATGTCTTTGTGTCATATTAATATTTCTATAATTATGTTTAGCTGATGATGTAGAACACATTAATAAGTGCAGAGTTGAGTGCAGAAAATATCAGGTTGGTGCAGTTGAGTTTAGCTAATGAAAGGTATTGTAAAATGGGTGTTGGGTATGAACCAATCCGGGCAGGCTTTATTCCTTTGTTTACAGACTGAGTGCCTATATAATACTTGAGTGATTTGAGAAACTGGAAGATTAATTTCAATATATCACAGCCTGTCATGGTTTATGGTTTCATGAATGCCTCTACCTAAAGCATGGAATGAAATTCAGAGGTGAATGGGGGCAGAACTGTATGGAAGTCAACTTTTGTGAATGTTGAGTAATATTTTGTGTAGAAGAGTAAGTCTGTCAGATCGACTGGAATGCTGCAAAAAGCTCTGTAAATGTGATGTGGCCACAGCACAACATGGCATTGATCTGTATCAGACTCACAATTGTTTTTTGTTAGATAAAGTCTCGGTGTGGGAAATACTGACTCAGACCACAACAATCAAAAGGAAATTAAACTGAAAATGTCCTAATTAATTAATTTAACATGCTGTTATCTAGGTGTTTGTTTGCCATCATTGTGATTGTTTTAGCTTTTTCATATTTCAGTTTTAGTAGTACAATTCTCAATGAACAAGCAGCATTTGCCAGCACTGGCAGTGAGAGCATGACTAGAAATCATTTGGGAATAAGAATAACAGATAGTATTGGCTTCATTGTTTTGACCAAGTATGAACAAATGTATGCGTTCATTGATTAATATATGTTATACCCTTGCTCAGGTCAGGATAGATGATGGCAGGTCTCCCAGGCAGAGCAGATTATTTTTTCTTCCTGGTTGTTTTTATTGTATTTCCAGTCAGTAGAACACAGGTCTATCCAAGCAAGGAGTTCTAAATCACACTTGCACTACTGTTTCACTGTCCACCTGGACAATAGGCTAGATCTAATACAGATTACTGTAGGTGTTAATATGTGCTGATTTTTTTACATCTTATTTTTTAAAATAAGACATTTAAGTGTTGACAATCCTTTTGATTCACATTCTTGGTAACAGTTTTATCTTTGGGATCTTCTTGTACAATTTTATTCAAATTTATTCTATTTCTTATTACTACTTTTATCTTATATTCTATAGCATTCAACTCAGATATGCTTTGCAGTTCACCAAACAAGAATAATCTATTACAGTGCCATCCAACAGCAAATGCAATTTTGATCAGTTGAATACTTTAGGCTTCTCGTACCACTTGGCCCCATCTGTCGTTGATTGAGAAAAAATATTGTTCCAGGACTGCTAGGACTTCAATTGGTTGATTAAAACCTTGCCAGAAAAGCACACTCTCCAGTCAGCTTTGGCTAGATGACAAAAATATTGCTTTCAGTGATCAGATATTTCCTGCAGTATTTTTGGTTTCAAATTCTTCCACTAAAATCACCTTATTGTGGGGAGCAGACCACTCAATATGTATGTCTTTAACCATGGTCACCATGTCAGATTAAGCAATCAGTGGCATAAATTCTTGTTGTGTCCTGGTCGGGAGACTGGCATCACTGCGAGTACGACCCCAACCAATCACCATTAACGACCCTCAGTGAGTTCATAGCTCATCAAGGTTGTGGGAGAGAAAATTGTCAAAATTGGCCACCTAAGTTAGCATAGCTAACACGCAAGTTACTCACCAGGGAAGTGCTCAAGTGCCTAAGATAATTCTTGCCAACATATTTCGTTTTTGACTCTATTAGGTAGTACCTTGAGGGTACACCAAAGAGGCAGGGGTACCATTACTCTACTTCACTATTCCACCTGACAGCAGCATTCCCTCTCCATGTTTACAGAAACGCTTCAGAGCACCCTTTCATCCTATTGGTCAATGTCAAGTAGGTGTCGCAGGAGATGTCAAAATAGGCAGGAAGGTACAAAAAATTCTAACATGCTAGACTTTTTTTTATTCTGGTCCGAATCAGGGGAAGTGCTCCTGCTTGGGAGCATTCACACAGAGGTTTGGTTGCATTACACACAAAATTCTGAATTCTGAGTCTTCTTCGAGTGGCAAAAACACATTCCTAATGGGTAATGATATGAAATCAGCATCAGAGGTTTCTGTACTGTCATATTGGATTTATATATTCTCATTCACCTTAAAGCAAATTATTCCAAAGTTGCTTAAGCTCTCTGAGTCCAACCCCACTCTCAATGAAGCCTCGGTCTGTATGCGGGACTCTTATTTTTCCAAACAAATTCAGCTGAGAAAGAATTGGCTGGAAGGCTCAAAATAACTACTCTTAAGCAATTGGGTATGAAAATGTCCCCAGAGAGTTTGGTAGTTACCACCTGTATTAATTTTTCATTTTTTTACAAGAATAGGGTAAAGACTGTTACGGTTGAGATTGTATTTTCGGACCCAAATGCAGACAACGGAGACAGGAGGTAGTGAAGTGAAGATTTATTGTACAAACTGGTGCTGGAAGGTGATGTGGATGAGATGAGGGGGATTCCAGGTAGGTAGGCAGGCAGGCAGGGAAGGAGGGTCGAATAGAGTGGAGGGACTCAGGAGAACACAAGCAGAGCAGAGTGGAATGGGACTGGAGACCTCTGTGGAATGCAATAAAGAGAAATGGCATGAGCACAAAAGAAAGAACACAGAAAACACTAAGCAGCAGCACCATCAAGTCACCTTATAGGATGCAATAGTCTAGGGCCGAAGTGGTGGAGAGACCAGGTAGAAATAGGCAGTCGATGATGTCAGGTGTGCCACTCAGCTGTTGCTGCTGCAGCTGCTGCCACACCCACAGACACACAGAAGGAGCAGGTGAGGGAGAAAAGAGGGGAGAAAGGCAAAACATAGAAAACACAAAGAGGCTGCCACAGCAGCACCGCGACAAAGACCATGTGACAAACTGCACTGTTTAAATAAAGAGTATGGTAGTGTCACTGTGTAGTGAGCTGGAAGCACTCACTCAGAAGTATTTATGCAAAGAAAGCCACACCATTAAAAGACATTGGATGTTAACATGTTGATAACCTCTTTCGTCGATGCCTCCTACTCCTCTGTGAAGATCCTCTGCCATGCTTCAGTCCTTGAACCTCCGTAGCTGCTGCCTAATTGAAGTGTGCGGTGCTGTAATATATGAGTAGCCTATTCATTTGTGTGTGGGTAGAGGCCACAGGGTCTAGCCTTTCTACCGGCTTTTGCTGCAGCGGGATCAATTAATGTCTGCATGTGTCTGTGTGTAATTGCGAGTGTGTGTGGGAGGGTCAGTACTCGCGTGTTGTGGACCAAACAAGTGCGTGTGGTGGTAGACCTCCGCTGTCTAAACTTTGCCCCGCAGCAGCACCTCTAATATGCTGGGCACACAGGACAGCTCCTTTTTGCTCCTCTTCCTCCTTGTTACTTCTCTCTTTTTTCTGTCCGTTCCATAGACACATGGGCACTCGTTTCTTCTTTTTCCCCTTTATGTAAAGCATGAGTTTGGTGTTTCCCTTTCCTTTTATGATAAAAACGTGTCATGTCCATATACGTGCCATCCCCCAAACAATCTAACAGCACACAAACCCAACCTTAATTTTTTCCACACATCACCAAATCTCTTTTCCACCTTTTTCTTCTTTCTTCTTCTTCTTCTTCTTCTTCTTCTCATATTTTCCCTCTCATCTTTTCTCCCCCGGTTGTTTCACACTCCCTTTTACGTCTATTACTACTATCTATCTCTCCTGCTGCCCACACCAGCTGTTTTTTTATCACATTCCCATTTTTCTCTTCCTGATCCTTTCCCCTCCCCGTTATTCCCACCCCATTACATTTCTCCACACTCGTTGATATATGCCTGTGTTATTCACCTTTTCTTCACTTATTCTTTCACGTCACTTTTTTTGTGGCGAGACTCATTTCTCTCTCTCTCTCTAACGCTCTCTCTGGCTCACGCTATCAATGTGAGTGATTGTGCAATCCTGCGGCATGTTAAAGACATGAGGAGACTGTCAAACAGATCAATAGGCAGTGTCTGAATATGTGGAACCCCCTTCCACACACCATTTGTCAAACACACACATCCAGAGACACACACATATAATCACAAATACATTTGGAAAAGCATTGGGGCAGTCACACATAAGAGAACAAATGGTTTAAATGATAAATATGCTAATATTATGTAGTGTGAATACACATATTATGTACAGAAGCTCAGACAAACATGAAATGTGAAACATCACATTTATAAAAAAGAGATACGTAGACACATGCACATTTGAGAAATTTGTATGGGTCACCTAGACAGAAGCGGTGATTGGTGTGCTTCACTGCGATTGATTTCCTGTCTGAACCAGAGGAAGTCAGTTCATCTGATTAAAGACAGACAAGTTGAGAATCAAAGATTGGAAGCCACTCGTTCTGCCTCTATCGCTCGCACACACACACCTGCACGCACGCACACACACACACACACACACACACACACACACACACACACACACAAGATTGCCCTGCAAGTGCCTGATCTCTTATCTATCTCCTACAGTAGCGGCCGCTGTGGAGTTGGCATCAAGTACGATGTTGTTTGTCAGATCATCCGTCAGCTTGAAACAGCTCCAGCATTGAGGCTAGAGTGCAGCTGCAAATCAGTTAAATTAGACCTCTGTGATGGCCGCATCTGCAGGAGTACTCTCCATTAACATTTTTATAAATTTAGCTGACATTCTCATCCAGTGTGGTTTTCTGGGAGCTTTCACTGCTGAAATAGTAACAATGTAAGCAAACAACAGAAAAGATACAAAGGTCAGAGCTGTAGCTGTCTCACAGTATTAGAGTGATGACAGCAAAAATGCATGCAGGCGCAAAGAGTGAGGGAAGGAAATAGAATAAAGGCCCAGAAGGAGGGTATAGGTTACTTTTTGTAGTGACAATAAGCATGCAAATCATTTAATTCACATATAATGATCTAAAGATTTACCAGCTAGGGATGTCCCGATCTGATCGGGATCGGCAACTTTGAATGAGGACCCAAGCCCGATTTATTTATTTTTTTACGTCAGAGCACAGTTTGTAGCAGAACGCAGACGTGTGCATAACGTTACTCTGGCAAACCTATCGATAAAATGACTGCAGTGTGGACATTGGTTAATTTAGAAAGCAAACGGTCCACCGGCGACATGTAACATCTGTAATACAACTGCTGCACAGAGGGATAGCAAAGGAGCTGCATTTAATACTACACATTTGATATGGCACATAAAAAACAAAAATGCCCAAAGTTAAACAATGAGTTCACTCAAGCAATACAGACAAATGCCCTAAAGCAGCAAACATTCATGGATTCTTTCAAAAAGAAATATCCTCAAGACAGCGACATGGCCAAAAATGTTACAGAGAAGGTAACTGAATGAATCGCTCTGGATAACCAGCTCATCTCAGTGGTAGAGGATCAGGGTTTTCTTCGTCACCTGGAGTTTTTGAATCCCTGGTATGCCCTATGATCTCGGCACAACATTACATTGACTCCTCTTTTGAATTACAACGTGTCAGTATGCACTCTAGTTTTGTGGGTCTCATACAGCAAAGCATGTAAAAAAGGCACTCAAGGAGATACTGAACATGTGTGAAATAGACAAGAAACGTGACAACATAAGGAATATGAAAAAAGCAATGGATATGGAGGTACGAAGCATGGGCTGCGTCTCACACACACTACAGCTGGCTGTACACGAGGGTCTGCTGTCACAGTGCAGCATCACACACTCACCTGCTAATGCAAGGAAGGTGGTAGGCCAATGTTGCAATAGCATATGCAGAATAAGGAAGAGCCATATGAAAGTATATGCTTTGTTTCATCAAAATAAAAATAAAAAAACTATTAAGGAACAGCTTGGATGAAGGTTTTTTTTTTCTTAATGCAGCTGTATTATCCAGGAAAATATTTGTTAAGGCTAAGTATCGGATCAAGACTCTGTATCTTCAGATACTAAATATTAAAGGACTCGGATCAGAATCGGGGTAAAAAAAACTGATTGGGACATCCATATTACCAGCATTACGGTTATTCAATATGAAGGGAGAGCTAGAACAGGATAAATCGAAGGAGAGTCTGAAGAGGGGAGCTCTGTGGCAGCAGACGTATCACTTTGTGCAGATGAAGTGACTTATATATTGTGTACTCGCAAGTTTTATTTTTCTTGTCAGCACCCTTCTATGACTCACATCTTAAGTTGACCCACACTAGTAAGTTGAACTGATAGAAAATGATAATACAAGGTAAACAATAGGGATCCTTGATAGGTCAATAAATGAAACTGATGGAGTGTTCCTCAATTTTATTTTATTTTAAGTTGACGTTAAACATATAACATACATACATACACCCAAAACTAAAGTTAAAGTTGTAGAGAAAATAAAAAAGGCTATTACTTAGAAAAGAAAATCACAATGAGCCAGCATCCATATCAATATGCAAACAATAAAAACTAAAAAACTAACAAGAATAATACTGTTGTGGTAGTAAGGAACCTTTCAAATGTAACACAAGCCCTTCAACACCAACACAAACAGGCATACAATAAAAATGCAACAATGAAAACAAACCAACAATAAAAACAATACTTTAAAGGAACCATACAGAACTATATAACACAATCACACCACTTTGTGATGATTATCAGTATCATCTGAGTCTTGTGTTTTAAGCAGATCTACCCTAAGCCCCTCCTCAAAATTTCTACTTCCTTGCCAGCATATGAGAGCTGCTTGTCAATCTCTGGTGCTGAAGGCGGCAGTGCTGCTTCCTGTTCTGCGGCTCCAAAATACTTCAGAATTGCTCCTGCAAAGACGAAACTCCTCAGGTTACCAAGCAAAACAGATCCTTAGCAAATATTCATACTATATAATTGAGTTATGTTACACTAATGGAGAAATTCATAATCTGTTTTTATTTTAAACCTTGCAATATACAGCACAGTGTCCCTTTAAAGCATGCACCCAATTTTAAAGTTGTCACTTTTAAGCAGTTTCAAAGAGTTATAAAACAAAGATAAATGACTGATGAGGTTTATGTGATACTGGAGGAATATCTTAGTTTATATTTCACAGAGTATTACAAAGTGAACTACTTGCTTAACTGATGATTTGGTCTTAACTTGTATTCTGTGGGCAGAACTAACGGTCCTGTATTGTATAGTTCACTTTAAATTGACTTTAATTTGTGTTATTATGATTCTTTTGAATAAAACAAAGTTATACATCAAAAACATAACTAAATGTAGGCAAATGTGTTCAAATTATATTGTCACAATAAATATTCTAATAAATGTGAAAAAGAAAGTCGCAACTAGCTCAGTAGAGTTAACAATAATCCACCCAGAGCAATAATTTACTGCCACAATAGTCCATGATAATCTACAGTAGGCCTCATATGCATTAGGGTTGTTTAGCACACTTCACATTAGAGACCTACAAACTGAGGAAACACTAAAATTGATAAATTAATCATACGAACAATCCTAAGGTAATGTTATGTGAGAAATATTGAAGAGCAGAGGAGGTCTATGACGGACCAGCAGCTCCACTGGATGAGGATACAGAAGACACACACACCCTCCCTCACAAATATGATGCCAACAAACTGGACCTGCTGTGATTCACCAAAACGGGTTTCACTTCAGTCAATCAGTGTTATGGCATTCATATGTGAGATACATTTTATTTTAGCCCTCTTTTAAAGCAAACACTTAAGCTAGCTAAAAAAAATCGGCATTTTAGCTTGCCCCTCCAACCCACATAAAGAAAAAAAAAAACTTACCTTTATCCAGCGAGCGTTTTTCCTCATCTTGTTTCTTCCTTTTTCTGCGCCAGATGAATACGCTAGTTTGGACGCCATGCCATGAATGACCTGAACTTACGGCTCAGCGCAATTTCCCGCCCCCTCCTAGTTTAGCAGTACTGGTCGTCATAGCAACGAGGCGTGGTAAACGCCAGATCTGACCAATCAGCGGGCCAGGTGTCAGGTCCTTTTCACATCTTTTCCTTCGGGTCATTCCTCAGGTATTGCAGCAGACCTTGCAACTTGAGGGGGCCCCCTAGTGGCGCGGGGGCCCTATGCATCCGCATAGTCCGCTTATAGCAAGAAACGGCTCTGAATACCAAACATTGGCGTGAAAAGAGAGGCCCAGTCTCACGCCTTGCAGAGGCATAAAAGTACACACGTATGAAAATGTAGTATCAGCAGGGGGTAATTAGAAGGGAAGCAAAAGTTGAACGAAGTATATAGAGCCAGAGCGTCCGTTCATCAGGGGGGAGTTTGGGGTTGGTTGGCGGGATTGCAGATCGATCTTTCACCCAGGCAACCAGAGTTTGCAGATGCAGTTACGTCAGTTCAGTTCCTCGAGCTCGCTGATATATGAAACTGGTTGTAGGTTTTGGTGAGCACTAATGAGATTACGTCACTTGTGGAACTGTTGGGTGATTCAGTCTTAATTTGTCTTATATCTTATTAATTTAAGATGAACTGTGACTTTCTCAAGTTGAGAAATTATCTTTTAAATTGACAAACATCATAATGTGTTATTCACGGCACAATTCAAATGGAATAAAAACAATTCCTTCTCACCATGCACTACAATACATATATTTCTGAAATAAGGTTCCATGGTGGTTCACTTGAAGGGGTGTAACTTTGCCTCTTTGGTTACTGTTTTAAGGAAACAACATCACATTTTTCTTATACCTAACTTGACCACAGAATGAGATCATGTTGTTTTCAATGACATGATGTTAGTGGTTAATGTTTTTGAAAATCACAAATACATCCATGGCATACCACATTCACATGTAATGCTTATTAGCTCACTTTTACATCAGGAGGTGGAGTGGACAGAGGTGGCTACCAAACGGCCAAACACAGTTCAAGACACACCAGTGGATATTTTTGAAAACACCTTGGGATATTTCCACCTGCTTCTGATGCTACAAAGATTGGATTTTGTGCAGACCAAAACCAAGGGACAAGGGGCTTTTGTCCTTAACCTAAGCAGAACTTAAGCACAGCATTGTGACCAGAGAGAAAAAGAAAATTAAACCTGAACAACAAAGTTGCAACATAAAGAAACATTGGGTTTTAACTTATCTATGGTTTTTGCTAATGTTTATGCTAATAATTGCTAAGTGACGGAGTGGGCCTATTACATTTTATTTTTTTTTACAGCTTCGTCATTATACGCACACGTCCAAGTATTTAAAGGACGTGTGCTTGAATCACAGTAATCAGTAAATTGAGTGCTATTTTACAACAGTGACAATTCCTCAAGTTGTTGATTAAGGTTCTCAGTCATCCAGGTCAGGGTAAGTGCTATATCGTAGGCAACTGGATGTTTCACTTCTCATCCAAGAGGATTCTTCAGTTCTAACCAACTGGAGGGGAGTAGCGATGTGGGAGTGTCCTTACAGAGTCATTAAGGTTAGTGTGGGTCGTCCTAGGTGAGCCCAGGTGTGAACGGTTGTTAAGCTGTTTGGGGAAGGATCTCAGTACTGCAATGTAGGTGGTGCATTCCGTTTTGACATAGATGGATTATTTTACTCCTCTCTAAAACCATCTTTATTCTCGGGCCAAGATGTTTACCAGTGTTGGGAGTAACGGCGTTTAAGTATAACGGCGTTACTAACGGCGTTATTTTTTCAGTAACGGAGTAATCTAATGAATTACTTTTCCCATCGTTACAACGGCGTTACCGTTACCGACTAGCGTTACAAATTGAAGATTCTCATTGAAGCTGTTGTCATCCGACTCGGCTCTCAGCCACCAGAGCAGCAGGGCTGCTTTATTTTTCTCCGGTGAGGCAGGAGGGAGGGAGGCAGAGGTGATGATTGGCTCTCTAAGGTAGAGTGAGAGTTCGTAAGCCAATCAGAGGCTGTGTTCGGTTTACACACACCACACAACCTCGCACACACAAACTAGCAGAGGTGAGCTGCAGAAATGGCGAGTCCGGAGGGAAAGTTTACGTTTTCAAAGTGGAAGTACGGACACTACTTTAACCTCCTTTGTCCACATCCGTTTTAAGCAACTCTAATTTAATGAAGCATCTCTCAACTGCACGCGCTTCTACAACACTAGTGGCCAAAAACTACGTTGTTGACACTGTCGATGATGATAACAGGTGTGGCTAACGTGAGCTCCGCTAACACAGAAGGACACAGAGCCGTCCAAGCAGCTAAAGCTGGATGTTTCTGCTCCAGCTTCACTAAAACTTGTGACACAGACTGAACTGAATGCAATGATAGGCAGGTATGTTGTTGAGAACATGCTCCCGTTATCAACAGCTGACCCAGACTCCTTCATTGGCTAAATACCAGGTCCCCCATGCAGAAAGACATTTTCTAAATACATAGATGCAGAGTACATTAAAATCAATGCCGAGCTTAAAAGGGGAAGAAAAGAAAGTAACACAAGAGTTACTTTTCCTGGTAACTAATTACTTTTATATTGGAGTAATTCTGTTACTAACTCATTTACTTTTTGGGAGAAGTAACTAGTAACTATAACTGATTACTATTTAAAAGTATCGTGACCAACACTGATGTTTACACAGTTGTCCGCAAAGGAATGATTTATCTCCTTCATATGTAAGTGGACATCCGAATTTTGACCTGAGGTGTTGGCCCTCCTGTGTTGTGCCATTCAATTATGGAGAGGTTGTTTTGTCTCCCCAGTGTACCACTCTGTACAGTCCTGGCTGCATTGAACAGCATATACTACATTACTCTGCTTATGCCATGGTGTTTTGTCCTTAGGGTGGACTGGTTTCTGCCTCAACCTGTTGCTAGGTTTGAAGTGAACCAGAATACGATGTAACTGAAGATCCCCCTGAGGTTCTCCGATATTCCCTAAGCATTAGGCATGACAATGACTCACTGTCCTAAGTTGGATGATGTGTGATTGTGTGTCTATGTTTTTTCCATATGTGTGTATGAGAACTCTGCTGCAAACAAAATCTACCTCTGGGTATTAATAAAGTAACTTGAACTTGATCTTGAACTTGGGGGGCCTCTGATCCTTCTCCTGGTTGGAGCGGGGGTGTTTCTGCATTAGAACGGCTGATACCTTCAACTATAGCTGTTCTGTCTCTGTCTGCCAACACTTACAACACAGAGAACACAGAGAAGTAGGGGAACAACTTGTCTAACAGAGAGCTTACCCAACCAGAGAAGGATTTCCTTGCCAAATGACTGCATATTGCACTAACTCCTGAACAGATAGCGGTAGTAAATCTCATCATAGCAACACAGTCAGCCCTCCATCGGACACAGAGGCAGAACAGCTATGGTTGAAGGTATTAGCCACTCTTGCTAATGAAATAGCAACCCCCTCTAACCTTGCTACTGAAGAAAGGAAGACCCTGGCATTACATAAAAGAGACAGGAACATCACCATCTTGCCAGCAGACATAGGGAGATTCACTGTGGTGCTAAACAGAGCAGACTACCACAACAAAGTCACCGATCTGTTTTGTGATACTAATACCTATAATACACTGAGGTGGGACCCTACCTGAATATCTGCAAAAACTGGAAACGGACAAAGCTATTGACAGGCCATTATATTACCAACTGTACCCCAGGGAAGCCATCACATGTATCTATGGACTCCCAAAGATACATGAGGAACGAGCACCACTCATCAGCAGCATCAACTCAGTTACCTATAACATATCCAAGCTCTTAGCCAATATCTTTGCTCCTTTGGTCAGTAACACTCAACACATCAAAAACTCAAAGGATTTTGCCAACAAGGTAAGAGAAATAATAATACCTGACTCAGACGAAAACAATTGTTTTTATGATGTCACCTCACTTTTTACATGCATTCCCACTCAAGAAGTGGGTGATGGTGAAGAAATGCCTGCTACAGGACAGCACTCTGTCCAGCAGAACCAACTACATCCTAGACCACATTGGTGCCTTACTTGACATCTGTCTTATGACCACCTACTTCCAGGACAGTGAAGGTTTCTACAGACAGACATAGCTGTGCCATGGGCCCACCAGTGTCCCTAATTGTGGCCAGCTACTATATTGAAGAAGTTGAGAGCAGAGCCTTGATTACCTTCACAGGAACTGCTCCGAGCCACTGGTTCAGGTGTGTAGACTACACTGGGGTCAAAATCAGAACTAGTGAAGTGTAAGCCTTCACAGAACATATAAAGGCTGTGGACAGTAAAATCAAATTCACAGGAAGATGTCAGAGGAGAAAGTATGCCTGTCTTGGAATGCGCAGTACACATTTAGGAAGACAGAAGCCTCAACATTGAGGTGTACAGAAAACCTACACACACAGATCAATACTTGCTGTTTGACTCTGATCACCCACTGGAGCACAAGCACAAGGGTAAGGAGAAGGAACAGATAAAAATACCTCTCTATAAGCGGATGGCACAACACAGGAGGGCTAACTCCTCAGGTCAAGAATCTGCTGTACACTTACATCTGAAGGCGAAAAATGATTCCTCTGAGGAGAACAATGTAAGCATTTTGGACCAAGATGAAAGATGGTCTGAAAGTGGAGTAAAGGAATCCATTCATCTAAAACTTTGGTTTGAACCGAAGAGGTTGCCTGGAACCTAACCTTAAGTGCTGAGTTCCCTTCCATGACAGCTTAACAACCATTTACACCTGTGCTCAGCTAGCCCTAGCAGGCCATATAAAGGCTGATTGGAAAAAGAAAAGACTCACGAGTGGCCCAAACGACTCAGAAACTTAGAACCCACACTTGTCTGTAAGGACACTTCCACATGTAGTTTAAAAGACTGCAAACTTTTTTTTTTTTTTTTAGATCTGAAGAAGCCTTCAAGAAACTGAAACAAGTCCATCTGCCTATGATAAAGCACTTAAGAATTACTATGACCTGGATGACTGAGAACCTTCATCAACAACTTGAGGAGTTGTCACTGTTGTGAAATTACTTATGATTCAAGCACAAGTCTATTAAATGCTTTGAAATAATATATGAACCAAATAATGATAAAACTATATCTCATTGTGTAATAGACCCACTTTGTCACTGTGGCCATCAATCCAATGGCCAGAATAAATGTTTGCTAAGTACATTTCTCCTAAACCATAGATAAGTTAAAACCAAATGATTCTTTTTGTTGCATACTGCTTTACAATAAAAAACTTTGAATTCCTTAAGTTGGATTTTTTTTATTATAACCAACCACGGTCCATGGTGTAATTGCCATTCAAGAATAGAACTAATTGAGGAGCCCTCACTCCAATCCTTTTTGCAGCTAATCTGTTCCTGTGCTTTACTACAAATCCTTTGTGACTCTTCATTTAAAATCATTGAACTGGTGGGAACACAGGGGAAGGACAACAGGGCCAATCACCTTTGGGTTTTTTTTTTTTCTCGGCCACAAAACTGGCACTCTGCCTCGATGAAAAGTAAGTGAAAAGAGAAAGAAATTAGGTAAGTCATTAGTCTGCGATTTAGTATCCCAGGAATACAATTTGGACAATCGCACGCCTCACAATTTATGTCTAATGGCAGTGTTCAGTGCCAGTGCAGGAAATACTATGCCCTTTTTCTATAGCAGGGCAGAAAGTGAGGGTGTGGAGGTCGGGGTGATGGATGAGTGTATAGCCTGTCTGACTTTCATGTAGGAGACCAGAGATTGCCTCCTGTCACAGATCACTAACCTTCACCTTTTTATAAGCCATTATCACAATCCCTTCCTCTTTCCATGCACGGATACTGTAGAGACAGAGTATTCCAACAATGATGACATTGAACATAATCTGGCATTTTGCAACCCCACTGGACAATGTATCCCTTTTTTTTCTACATGTGGCACAGTTACACCACACGCCTTTGGCTATATACTACCAACAATCGCTCATCATGCTGTTTTACATGATTTATTTTTGCAAAGACAGCCTTTACTAATTTTCTTTACACTTAAACGTAACTGTCACTTCACTCATCCATTTACACGTTAAAAGGGCAGACAGTGTGTTTGCAAGGAATGTTTCTTAACCAGTTATATTTCATGAAAAAAAAGCTATAATACACTTGTAGTTGAACAACATCACAAGTAGCTGATCTGGTTAATCAGTTTTCTAAAGGTTTGCTTCAACCGATGGCCCCAGTGAAAGAGTTTTATCAGTCCCCCTCCAATTAAAATGCACGTACTCCCAAACTTTAGCCCACAGACATATACATCAGTAAAATCCTGTAGTGAATTTCCGGAGTCTGTTTTTTTTAAACTACCTTACCCGAGATACGCTAGTTGAACATGAACTGAACTCCTGAGCATTTTTCTATTGACATTCTTTCAGCTCAACAGAGGGAATAAGCATGCTCAAACTGCCTCTGTGATGCTTTTATTTTTAGATCTGGGTTTGTTTTCATTTTTTGTATACAAATAGTGACAGAGAAAAATAGGTTTATACTGTACTTTCTTCTCCAGCACTGATGCATACCAAACACAATCCCTGATATTTACACAATACCTGTATTCCACCTGGGAGGACAGGCAGTCATAAAGGAAAAAGGACAATTCAATGAAGGAAAACAAAGAGGTGATCGACACTAAAGCACTTTTACAAGATGATAGTCTGAGGACTATTTGGAGATTTCAGCTGAAAAATATGTCCTTAAGACTACTTCACTTAAAATCTCCACCTTTAGTGTTTGAAAGAGGGTCTGAAGAGACTGAGCCTGCTGCTGCCTGGAGAATTGTGTCTTTTGTTATCAACTTTTGTTATCAACAGAACTGCTCTTTTACCTGACCTATCAGTTTATTAGTTTAACAAAAACCACAATGTCTCCCTTTTTTCAATTAAGCACTGACTGTATTTTTCCCTCAAGCTTACCTAGTGGTTGGCATCATAGCCTTATCAAACTTTAACCATGGTGGTGTCAGATCAGAAAATAGTAAACATTTTCACATTAAAATTAGCCAAATTACATGTTTAGTTGAACTACTGAATCAACCCCATCCTCCTTCCTCTTCAGACTTTATAATAATAATGATAATAAATACTTTATTTTTTGATTTGGACAATGCACATTAATGAACATCGAAATTATTATTATTATAGCAGAGCTGCTAATTTGCATCTGTAGTCCATAAAAAAATAAAAATAAAAATACAAATAGAAGAGACAGCAAATAAATAAATTTGAGCCCTTTCACACTGGCCAAAAATCCCACTAACAGTGGTTCAATGTCAATACGTATATTCGCACTTGATCAAGTCACTTAAAATAAAGCAAATTTTAAATGTAAAAAGACACTGCAGTTCACATTCAATTATCAGTACTTATCTGCTGGATAGCACAACCTTCTCATGTTTTTTTCTGTTAAAATTAGTGAAGAAAAATTCTGAACTTAAATTGAACTGACTCCTTACAAGTTGTTGATGCTGTGCTAAATATGTTTGCTAACTGTCCATAGGTGCTGAGGTTAACTTTCACCGTACCAAGAGACTAAGCTTTCTGGTCGTGTTTTCAGGTACCGGATGAAGTATGATGTGGTCGATCCAGCACCCTTTGTATTTATACCAAAAATGTTGCATATGGCAATTTGTTTGTCTGCACCTTGTGTGTAGTAGGCAAAGCTTTATGACGAACAGTTGTTGCCAGTTGTTGTGCTCTTTGCTGGTACCTGTGGCAGAATGCACTGCGCACCAGACACGTAAGGCGACACATGACAGAATTATGTTCGGCTCGTCAGACATTTTATTTATGTTGATGCACCAAAAAATACAAAATAAAGATTGTTCATGAGTTCTCAATTCTCAGTCTTCCAGTCTTTTGAGGGCAAGTCTCAAGTCAAGTCTCAAGTCACTGAGTGTGTGAATTAAGTGTGGCTCAAATCTATTGTTATTTTTCTTGGGAGGACAGTGTTGAGGAATCGCTTAGAGCAGGTCATATCAAATACATTGTGTAAGTAAGGCCTTTAACAAGAGAAAGTGTAATATGTGGGCCCCTCGTAATGCTAGGGGCCCCAGTGAAGCTGCACCCCCAGCTCCACACACACGAATACGGGTCTGTACAACCTAACAAAATGAATGTTCTCAAAAAAGATTTAGCGAACACTTGTCATCCTAAATTGCATAGTCAGGGTAATCTAATTGCAGACACAAAAAACGCCTCAAGGTGTCATAGACGAAGCAGTCCCAGTTTAGCACATAAACAATTCATCGTGTGTATATTTTCAGGAGCCTGCTGTGTGTGTGTGTGTGTGTGTGTGTGTGTGTGTGTGCATGAAAGTACGATAACAAGAGCCCATGCCGTGAGCAGTAATCTGCTAACACACTGGATTGAGTTGGCTCTGCAGGATTAGCAGTGGTGTGTAACATAACACACTCTTAATTACTGCTATACAGTCATGTTCAATGTAGAGGAAGAGACGGGGCGAGGGAGACGGGGGCACACTTTCAATTGCTGTAATACATTCATGGAGAGGCAAAGGAAAATTGAAAAGATTAAAGAGGAATAGAGGGAGGGTCTTATTGTCTATGTTTGAATATTAACTCAAAGTAGGAGCAGACTATCAGCCGCAAAGCTGCCTGTATTTGCACACAGGACCCTGAGCTGTAACTAACCTTTATACACACATGTACTCACAGGTAGTCATGCATGCAGACACACATATGTCACCCAACTATCACTCAGCCAGTTGTTCTCCAACGCAGCCACAATGGGATGAGACTGTTCTGTCATTGTCATCGCCATCTTCCTATCAGTATGTCGATGTGTGTGTGTCAAGAGCAGAGAGCGAGAAAGAAAGAGAGAGAGAGGCTGCCAGTTGGGTAGATCAATATCACTGACTGAGAGATCACAGCAATGCTTAGTGCCCATCAATGACTTCTAGCGTGTGTGTGTGTGTGTGTGTGTGTGTGTGTGTGTGTGTGTGTGCGTGCCAGTTACACGGTTTCCAATGACAGAGCAGTGGGAAATAGGCGGAGGATGGATGGTTTAATGAGAGGAGGAAATAGATGAGTTGGTGAATCCTATTTTCTGCTCCAACTTTTTTCATCTTTCTCTCTCGCCGTCTCTTTGTGTCTCTTCCTTGTTCTCCGTCAGTGGTTAGTGTCTGATCCAGTGCCTGATGATGCTGTTACAAGATTGGATAACAGGATATGAGAGAGATGGAGAATTGTGACTGACGGATTTTCCAACTTTATTCAATTATTCATCTTTTGATTTTCTTTGGTCTTTCTCCTTTGTGTTTGTCATCTTTTCTTAGGCACTTTTTCTCCTCATCATTTCTCAGTCTTTGTTTCTTTCACAGTTTAATTTTAAAATGATCACATTGTTTTTTATTTATCTTGGAATAGCAAGGCAAAGACTTGAATAGACCAGTAATCTAGATCCCATTCTTGACTGAATAACTTGGTTGACTAGAACAACTCAATCAATCTGTGTTTCCGTGGACAGTATGAAACACTACCTTACATTGTGTTGGAACGTTCAGTTTATTTAAGTTTAATTTTAAATTTGATGTTGTGACAACACTGTGCTTATGGTCTGATTAGATTTTATCAGAAAAAAAAAAAAAACATTTGGTCAGGGTTAGGAAAAGATCAGGTTCTGGCTTACCTGGTTCTGTCACCAAAAACATGGATGGTAATGTCCCAGCTCACGCTCGGCAGTTTTAAACCATGGTCTTTCCTTATTTCCACACATCAGGCTTTTCTGTGGAGGTTGTGACGGCATCCCGCCATTGCAGAGTATGCACTGTGTGCTTTCCTCTTGTTTGTTCTGTTGATGTCTGCTGTCTTGCAGGTTCATGGTGGGAGGGGGTGGTAAAAGCAACTGGGAGCACCTGGCTAGTCACCCAGAGCCTTAAACATCCTGCAGTCACATCCCCAATGTCTATCTCATTACCCGTCTGGCCCCATGGTTTTGTTCTGTTGGCTTGGTTATTAGTTTCAGTTTCACACACTACAACACTCCACATCCATCACATTCATTCACTTATTATCTGACACTACGGTGACTAACACACCTCATATCTTTATTATGCAGTTGAGTTTCATAAACCTTTCTGATTTAAAACCATGTGCTTCGCGTCTTTTGTCATGGCTGATTAGCACTGTCATGACAAGGTTGCTTATCCCAGATCACTTTTGTTACATGGTCTTAAAATGTTATGTTCTTGTCCCTGCCATTACAATGAGTTGTGACGTGAGGTCCATTTTGTACAACATTGCTAGTTGATGCCTTCAGTTGCTGTGCCAAAGTTCAGAAACGTCAGCCATGTTCTGATAAGAAAAAAAACACTCTTTTTCTGCATAATATTGATTGTGTTATGAAAGTACTCATGACAAAGACAACAATAATAATCTCCATACACAGAGTGCGCCAGAAGCAGATGGGAATGTTATAATTTTTGCAGGTATTTGATCATACACCAGCTTTGGGCTAATTTGACCTGCTGGAATTGTGAAAACAGAGGACCACCAATTCATTCTGACAGGGGCATGGATATCAGTTTCACTGCAAAGTCAAAACTCCATCTAGTAGATCAATAAGTGAAATTGATAAGTGAAACTGTATAGCAATACATCACAAAAAAACAAACACAAAAAAAAACTCAACCTTGTGGTCCCACTGGAGGAAACGTCAGGGGTTCGCAAAAATAATCAACAGGAAATTATTAATCTTTTTGAAATGTAATGACATTATATCCAGCAATCTTTGAAATATTAAACTCTGTACAAAAACTGTGGACTGTCCCAAAGCAAGATCAACATTGCTAGAGCCCTGTTGCTAGCTTCACTTTTTCCCCTCCTTTTTTTTTTACAAGAAAAAATGGGGGCAAAAAGAAAATGAATACCATAGCAGGTCCCAGAGGCTGACTCACCCAGCGTTGGCCTGTTACAGATTAGAGGTGCACAGTTAATCAAAATATTACTGAAATAGCAATATGGCCAAGTGCAATTAGCAAATTGCAGAAGCTGCATTTTTGGATAAAGGTAAAATGTGTGTCCAAACAGCATTTGAATGAAGCACTGAGGTACTGCAGAGATTGCTCTTGCCTACAAATCTTGTCTCCAGATGTAACAAAAATCTGGTTGTGACAGACCATTACATCACATGAATTCACTTTTTATGATTTCATAGAATACTTTTATCTTAGTTACACATCAACCTACGAACTGAAGAAACGTCATCCTCCTCCTTGTGGCTCTATTACATTCTGTGTTACGGGCTACTGTTGGTGGATAGAGTGCTTTCTCTTGCTCTTACACAATAAAATTCTCTCTGCAGCCTTGTTGAGCATTGGCCTGAGTTCTTGTAAAAACTACGGCTGATGTATGAGACTATAGTATACTTGAACCAAGACAAGAGCACAATTAAACACATAAATAGAGCTCGTAATGAAAGGAGCTGCTTTTGATGGCTTCAGTTTTAAAGCCTCGAATTAAAGTGCTGTCAACCTTGAAAGTAATTTTACTAGTCTTTCATATGTTAGACAAAATGCTTTTTTGGAAGCTTCGTCATCTCAAATACATTTTCTCAGAAACCTTGGTGCTGGAATATATTCACAGTGTGCACACATTAGCAGCTACCTGTGGCTTCAGTCCAGAAATGCTCATCAGTCAGAACCCCAGCTCTTTGTTTCGCTGTTTAACATTCTGCTTTGTCCTGTCTTCTCCTCATTTCTCTCCTTCCTCCTCCTGCCAATTTGCATCATCAGACGATATCCTCCTCATCGATCTTCTGTCCATCTCCCTGTCAGTGTTTGGAAGAGACCTGAGATGCCTCATGCTGTCTCTCTGCCTTTTTTCTTGTTTCTCTCCCTGATTTCTTCAGTCTGCTTCACTACAAACCAGTCTCAATCAAATCCATCTCAGCTCTGATATAAATGACTGAGGAACATTGCTAAATCACCGAAATAAAGTGTAATTCCAAATAATGTGAATGAATGGCTAGTATGTGAGAATATACTGGTCGGATTTCTCTCCCACCGGTCTGTCTCAATCCATCATCCCCCCTAGCCCTGATTAGGTTGTTTCCCATCCACTGTGCCGCGCGTAGCCCTCTGTGGCTAATTGGCAAGTTCAATCAGAGAGACAAATGAAGAGAGGCGAGACTGACCTTTCAGAGGTAGTCACCGCTCTCCTGTCTTTTCACTTCTATCCTCTTTCTGCCCTTCTTTTCCTCTTGCTGTCTGCTTCATCTTCACTGAGCTCTCTGCATCTTTATGCGTTGTTTCCTCTCTTTAATTCCGTCTTGTCTCCCCTCTCTTTTAACCTTCCTGTCATGTTCCCTCTTCTCTTCTCTTCTCTACTCTTCTCTTCTCTTCTCTTCTCTTCTCTTCTCTTCTCTTCTCTTCTCTTCTTTTCTCTTCTCTTCTCTTCTCTTCTGTGCGATAAATGACTTGCCAGTCATTGTAATTTATTTTGACGTCTTATTCTCCAGCTTGTCAGGAGAAAATTACAGTGTGCACACTTGCTCTCTCTCCCTTTCTCTCTCTCTCTCTCTCTCTCTCTCTCTCTCTCTCTCTCTCTCTCTCTCTCTCTCTCTCTCTTTCTCTCTCTCACAAACACAGACACACACACACACACACACACACACACACACACACACATTCTTGTGTTTGTATGCTCATACTGTATGTGTCTATCTTCACTGCCACCCACAGCTAATAGCCCGCGCCTCCCCACACCCAGCTACTCAACGAGGGAGAAAAGCAATGGTCCAGAGCAGAACAAAGGCTGCTTCCACGGTGCGGTGGAGTCGTTTATCTGTTTGAGGCCCGAGCGTGTCCCACTTGCTTTCCATCTGACCCGCCAACCGTGACTGATGGTGCAGCCGCGCCACGTTGGGGTCTACATTACAGTGTGACCTCTTCATGTCAAGCGCACTCGGTAATGACTGCTCTGCTGTTATGCATCACCACAACCGCAGCAAAGACGTGAATGATCGGGTGGAGGCATGAACATATGTATGCTTGCGTGCACATGCACATGTGTACCACATATCTATAAACGCATAAGCATGAAATTCTTAGAACGGATGGTGAAATCTGGTCAGAGTACACCCACTCACACATTTTCACATCATTGTAATCACACTCTAAACAGGCTCTTACAAGACCACAAAGACTTTGTTTATTTGAAGTAGAAAATGTAATTACATTCCCATCTTTTTCCTTAAAGTAACAATTTTCATGTGTCTGTTTTGCTATGGTGGGTAACCAGCTGCAACAGCACAATAATAATTCAGCCTGCAGCTAGTTTATGAAAGCTTTTACATTTGCTGCACTCTTGAATCTGAGTTGCAGAGAACAGAAAGAGATGTACTTGATATTTTTAATAACTTTGAAGTAAATGGAATATAAACTGTTTTTTTAGTATTAAGAGCTAAGCTGCACCAGCATTTCTGTTGCTCAAATCAGTATTTCAATGGAATCATGGTGAGATGAAGTGAATTTACATGTTTCTTTTCGAAGGAGTGCGCTCAACTTTGACATGTGAGCTTGCAGTACTGATTTCTTGCACATTGTCATAATAGCCTGACCACTGAGGAAACAGGGAGAAGCAGAGAGTTCCAAATGGAGAAAGCTATCTTGTTACTAGTGTCACATCATACCACTTTTACAAACAACCTTTCCCAGCTGAGTGTAATAACTAAAGCCAGTGTGTTGGATGTGTCTCAAACGAGACCAAAACACAAATAAAACCTAAATAAAGTAAGAAATGGTGCAAGTGGTGGTGAAAGTTATTAATCTAGTTAGTGAACAGTGAATTGCCTGAGGCTGACAGCCTTGACAGATTTTGTATTCATTGTTTTAATGGGGAGTTTTGTGTTACATGTTATTTTCAAAGCTCGGCCAGAACAGAATTTCTTAGAAACTTTAACATCAACTGGAAAATCAGAAACACAATGATGCCATCATCCATTGCGATGTGTCACTGTGGAGTATATAGTTTCTGTCACTAGGCTGCTCTCAATCAATGCAAAACAAGAAAATCAGTCTGACATGGTTCAGGCAGAAATGTTCATGCACAAGGTTTTATTCACATTATGTTTAGTCACGTTTGTTGACCTCCTCTCTGAATGTCTCCTGGTAGCACAGTCAGAGGTGACTAGGGATGTATATTAATAAGGATTTAGCGATTCCGATGCTTTATTGATTCCTGTTTATCGATCTGGTTTTTTATCGATTCTCTTATCGACTCCCAAATAGGCTGAAAAACAAGTAGTAAATGAGTACAGAAAAGAATACAACCTGGTTTATTAATATAAATCTTAATTATTCACTGCTGAGAATAAACAATACTCAAATGAGTCCTCAATAAACAAATAAACAATACTCAAATGAGTAAAATGAGTCCACAAGTCAAGTGGCTATTGGCTTAGGATAATCCCATAGAGGAACAAGAGGAACAACAAACAAGGAACAGGCAGGGCAGGGCTGATTAAAGTAACCTCATTTTTATCATTATCACACGACGTTAGCCAGTTGTTTAATTTTACCTGCTGTGCTAGTGCTAGCACTGGTGCTGCTAAGTGCGTCAAACACGCGACATTGCTGGAGTATAATGCCGTGTTGTGTGGCCAAATGCTTGGAAATATTAGTTGTATTACCGCGTTTGGCGCGCAGATCCCTCTTACAGGTATTACAGGTGACGATCCCCGAGGTGTCGTCCTTCTTTGTGAAATGTAGCCAGACTTTGGATCGTTTTTGCCGGGACGACATTTCTCCACAGTGCATTGCATGTAGCAGCTCAGCTCACCTCTGCTCTGCAGCAGCTTGTGTGTGTGACGTCATCGCAAATTTGCTAGTAGGGTACGTTTGTTTACAGTGGCGGCGCAGCCCGGGAAAAATCGATAGCGTAATCGTAAAGGGTTTTTGTTAGCGATTCCAAAGAATCATTTGACTCAAAACCGGTTCCCAAACGATGCGCATCCCTAGAGGTGACAGAGGTGAAAATTAATATTTTTCTATTTGGGATAATGTAAGTACACAACTTAATAAAATATACAACAAATATTTAGTCGTTAGACATTTTAATTTGGAAATGTGACATATAGTATCTTTAGTATCTTTTTTCACAATCACCCAGCGTTGTTATTTCTTACAGTTGACTTTAAAGGTCTGTTCAGCCATGATGACCTCCCCGTCTCACATTGCCTGTTTTGTTAAAGTAATACAGCCAGTAGCTAGCTCACTATATTTAAGGGTGGAATCCTCAGCCTCAAAAACACTCATTGATCTTTTTTTTCTTCGTTTTGGCCAGTGGCTCAGCTCAGAGCAGACAGCTGTAAGCCACCAGAGCAAGCGCAGTGAAGTTGTGTTTGACCATGAATAAACTCTGCTGCTCCCTACTAAACAAAAAGACCTCATGTTTGAATGGCAGCTATCACTATCCCTGCTAATATCCATGCTATTGCTATCCATGCTACTGATGTCAATCATGCTGAAACAACTGTGTCTGTCAACAATGGTATAACGTCTGGCTATTACAGTTTTTCTCGATTGTTTACACACATTTTCTGAAAGCATGCCTCATGCTCTCAGAACTCTACACACAAATCAAAAAACACACACACAATGGGCTAAACCCTCAATTCTCCTGCAAAATGAAACTTTACATTCAAAACAATTTTATTTCTTCTCAAAATGGTATTTTGTTTTCAAATGACACACACAAACCATCATATGAATAGACATTTATAAGAACCAGTTGAACACTGATGTGCTCAGTGTAAAACACTATGATGAATGGACTTTACACTTACTGTGTGTTTTAAAATATTTGAGAATATTGTTTTTATACTCAGAACACACAAATACACGGTAACACCTATATATTTTATTTTTCCCACAAAAACGATGTACACAGAGTACATCCCAACCAACACAAAGTTGCATATACAACAATATATGGTCTACATACAAAACAACAGAAGAATTTACTGTACATAGTTACAGGTCATACACTTTCCATCTCCAGGCAGAAAAAAAATTCTCAATAGGATTGAGGAATGGAGAACATGGAGGGAGATAAAGCGTGGGTGGGCAGTGAACCAGTTACGAACCAGAGCAGCTCAGTGGAAACTTATGTTGTCCCAAATGACAACGTACCTGAGCTGCTCTGTGTGTTGTTAATGTGTCCAGGTGTTTGCCCATGTGATGAGTCAGTACGCATAGTAGGGCAAATAACTTTAGAATTTTGAATGACAGTGTGTTCCTTGTGAAAACAAGATATTTTCTTTATGAAAATTGTGCCAAATGCAGAGAATTGTGTGTGGTGTTTTGAAAAAAGTGTGTTTGAGAACTGCAATTTGAGTGTAAAGCAGGAATTGTGCTTGGAGTTCAGCAGAATTGGTTCAGGGGGTTGGTGCATTAGTTACATGTTGTGGTCATTATGTCTCAAGTACCAGTTTTTGTGTGTAAACAATTGAGAAAAACTGTAAATGTAGGCCATTCTTGGTTTGAGAAAGAATGTTAACTGATTGACAGAAACACTGACTGGAGTGGGAGTATGTTCAGCAGCATTTAGCTATCTGCTGCCATCATGTTTACAACGCTGCTGTGGATCGTGTTCAGTGACCTAAGGTGAAGGGGCCATAGAGCACAATTAATCACATTGTGGTTTTTTTATGCATTTTTTTGCTGAAATTGATTAATTGAAATGAAGGCGTTATTGTGACAGCCTTAATAAAAACATACTCGAATCGAGGGTTTAAGTACACAGGATGTCATTCACTGCACAGATTGTAAAGCCCACTGATGCAATGTGATTGTGATTTTGGGATGGATAAAATGTATTTGATTTGAATAATCATGTCACCCGTAGCAGTTAAGTCATTGTGTTTGTTAAATGATAAATAAACTCTCAAAATGTGCCTGCATGGTTGGCTGAAAGATACTGTTCTCATAGCGTCATCTATTCATTTTACACGGCCCTGTGTATGATACAGAGATTTTCCATTTTATTATACTGTTTATTCTTCATTCATCTTTTGTGGAATGATTCTGTCATGTTTTAGCCACACTCACATACCCTTATCCTGACATCCTCTCCAGCAGCACAAACAGATAAATATGTGCTTCTCTCACACTGTGTCTGTCTTTTTTGATGTCATTGTAAGCTTTTCTCTTTGACCTTGAGCTGACTCTTCAGTGCTCAGTAAGTATCTTATTAAGAAGTATCTTGCAAGCACACATAAGTCATAGAAGTTTCACTTGTGGCGGCCTCAACATAGCTCTCTTTCATGGTTTAGGAAGAAAAAAACACAGTCCTTGATCGAGCCTCCCAGACATAGCAGTTCAGACACTCGATGGCCTTGTACAAGTGGATAAATCCACGGCTCTCTATGTGTGTGTGAATGTGCGTGTGAGATGAGTTCAAAGCCTTTTGTCGCAGGGGGATGAAGAGTCAATGTGGTCAGGGAACATCGAACCGTTTGCCCTGTAGATTGCCTTGTTAAACAGCACTTGTCTACCTGTCAAAATCCCTCCAGACCTTTGATCTGTCTTCTCCAATAATATGAGCCACTGGTAAAAGAGTATATTAAGAGAACACTTGCCTCTGAACATCAAAGCACGGTGCTCTTTTTTTGGCAAGAGGCGCCACAATGCTGAAGAGCCCCAGGTGCCATCGGTTTTGTTGCGTTGATGCTTCTGCTTTTTTTTTTTTTTTTTTTCTCTTGTGTTGTTTGAAGTGCGTTTAGTTGGTCCCACAGCATTTTGCATCTATTGTCTGATTGTACTGAGTCTCTCGCTGCTTTGCCACGCTGGCCTCTTGTCACAGATTGCTTGTGTGAAGAGCAATCAGAGGAGACAGTGGATCTCACTGAAACTTGATTCTTCAAGATTAGTAATTTTCTCTGGCCTTACGTTGTTTTTACACTTTCTTTCTCCAACCAGTCGCGTTGGTTAAATTTGCATATTCCCCAAAGTGCTGAGCCCTCTCTGAAGTGTAGGTGGAGTGTGTGTGTCTTATGTATGTGAATGTGTGATATCCTTTTACTCAGCCCAGCATCTCTGGAAAAATGAGCTCGATTTAATATGATAATCAACAAAAAAGGAATTTAAAATGATAAAATAACCCTCACTTTATTATAGACATTGACTTGTTGGTCTCCTGCTGCAGTATTATCTAACTAGAGAGCGTCTGCTTGATGTGAGATCTAATTAAATTATCTCTTTCTTGACTCGGCTGGTTTTGTCTGCATTTTAAATACTTCTCCTCAACACAACCTTGTCACCTCTCTCATCATCCATTTTAGCAATTTGTGGTCTTAATTAGTTCCCTGCCCTTGTCTCTACATTTCTTTTCTTGAATATATTGCACTGTAAACTTGTCATTTGAGGAGATAATAATGGGTCGAGTTCAAGTGTCTGATAGAGACATGCCATGTCATTACTATACTCTACTATAACACATTGGGCTGAGAATATATTTTTACAAGCAGAAATATATGAATTCCCAGGTCCCACCTTCTTGCATGATGTTGTGAAAATGCCTTAGAGGGGAAGAAGTGACAACTGGCAACAACAAGTACAAATTGATTTGATTCACAGGTGCCTTCTACATAAAGAGCACGTTCGTTTTCACTCCATATGTGGCACAGCTTGTGTAAGCTTCCACTACAGTACATTACATAGTGTAATCGGTAAAAAAAAGCTTTAATCCATGCAGCAGCTGAAATCAGTTTTTGCACCAACAGCTGTCCATGGCCGAAGCAGCTGGCACCTTTTGATCGCTCTGCCAGAGATCTGATTTGCTTTCCTCTGCTACACAGCGACGTGACCATTAACCTTGTCTATCTGTCATGGACTGCCAACAGCGTTACCTCTCTTAATTGCTAAAAGCTCTGCACAAAGGTACATTTGTATGATTAGGTCCTGAAGCCTACGTTCATGTGTTAATTTCACCCTGTTCATGTTGATGTTTTCTGTTTTGCACAAGAGATGGGGATCAAACCTGTGCAGCTGTTTGCTTCTTTTTTGTATTTGTTTATCTGTTGGATTATTATTTCATTTTCAGTTACTCATTTGTGTCCTGAAAACACAGTGTCTGGTAGCTGTGTATTCTTTTTTCCAGTTATTTAAAATTCAGGTGCTTTTATATTCAGATCCTGGTATGTTTGTTTGCTAAAATCTGTCCTCCTGATAATGCAGCAACTCTTGTTCTTTAAGAAAGTAAAAACAATAAAAACATCATATATAACAAATATACAAATATAACATCAAGGTTCATGATAATTTATTTGTCATTATCCAAAACAGGGTTGACAAAATAAACGTTTGTGACTCCTTTGTGCTCCACAAATATAGAACATATACATGTGATTTAGGCTATAATTCTACTCGCTTCCTCTTCTTCCTGATCAGGTTAGATCACTTTGGTTAGGTGGAATGTTGGGAAGTTATTGAGAATATTAACTTTTTTCTCTGGCGCCAAGGAAATAACAGTTACAAAAAGCAATAATTTAGCGAAATTCAAGGAGTGACCAGCTATCTGCATGCACCGACCTTTCCATAAAATGTGGGTCTTTTTTGTCTTGTGGCCTGGTACTAGTTAAAAAAGAGAAGGGACTTTACATTATCCTTCCAACATCCTTGGTGCCAGACTTTGGTGGCAGTTATCTTATAGTCTATAGGAAATAGGACAGACAGACAATAACCCAAAATATCTACTTTTTGCGATCTTTGATAAAGAAATGCTTCTACAAAATCAAAGAATACAGAATTTTCAAAATGCTTTGACAGGGATAATTATAGCTAATGTTATGGGAAACATCATCTATTCAATAAAATGGTTGCACACCTCTTCTGTCTATTAGTTGGGCTATAAACTAACCTTTAGCAATAAAACAACTAAGGCATGCATTTTTTTAGAAACTTGTTTAAAATAATACATTGTAATGATAAATAAAGCAATCTCTGCCATAATCAAATCAACACGTGGCTAATACAAAACGTCTGGTTATTGTATCCCCAACTGTGGATTAGGTTACTTAGCTAACAGGCTCAGAGTCGGGTATTATCACAGTTTATCTAATGTACTAACCTTAATCTGCTACTAATCTCAATCAGAAGCTCCAGTTCACTATAGATCCAGCAAAAGATCGGTGTAATTTGCATGCAAATAAATAACTGAATGAACAAACTATTTCAATTAAGTGTACCTTGAAAACACATGAAACATTAGTTAAATACCAGCACACCATTACGGTAGCTGTGCTGAGGCATCAAAGCAAATAGGCATATTTCACTAAAGGTAGACACAGTTGTTTTTATTGATCTAGTTTTCTGGTTAACCCTTGCTATGTTAATAATGACAGTAAAAGCAGGATATATTTGTGTTCAGGATACAAAGTATTTTGCTCTGCTAGACAGCTGGAGATTTGGGATGTCTGCTCATATCAAAAGGGTTTTTGTGATCTCAGTGGGAAGGTGGATTTTTCTAAATTTAAATCTGGAAGTCTTTTCAAGCTAAAACTTTTAAATTTTTAGCTCCAACTTTGGAGACATACAAACTTTTTAGATATGAAATATTAAAAATCTCTCTGTTGACCTCATTGTCTGTTGGCTGTTGCTGCAAGCCAAACTGTGAATGGTACTACAAGACCATGATAAAATGTTAAAATTGCATTTGGTTTAGCCTCTCTAATGGTCCCTACATTGTGTAAAATAATTAGAGGCTTTTTAAATGTCATAGAGCCATCAGCATGACGCTGTAATTAAAAACGAAAAACCTTTATGAGTGTCATAATGAATTGGCTAAGTCGTTATCATCATCACTAACCAGGCTTTGTTCCTTCACTGACTGTGTTTGTGCTAACATGCTGTCATTTGTGTAATGAATCACATTGGACCGTCTGTCCTTGGACAAAGTATAGAGGAGGTTTGATACATTACATTATGAATATTTGGTGACATGTTTTTGGTTCATGTCACCCCCTGTCTTTTTCATCCTTCAGTCACTGGGAAGTCAAACTAATGTTTGTTACAACCTCTGTAAAATGTAATTGTTTCAGCCAACTTACTAAACATTTGTCATATTATCTCTTTTTTTCTGTCAGTGCCTGATACTCCATTTAAAAAAGAAATAAATGGAGTCTTTATTCAAATGACCTCTATATTATTTACTAGTCCAGAGAATTGTATATGTGAATACTGAAAGAAATTGTCAAGCTGAAATGCATAGACTGCACTATAAAGCCCAGTCAACGATGGTTCAGAGAATAATTGTTACAAAGCAGAAACGTGTTTTCTGGATAATCTGGGACATTTTTTGTGTTTATTTCAGTCATTCAACTGAAGAAAGGCAGGACAGAGAGGAGTAGCACATGGTAATGACATGCAAAGAACTCTCAAAGGTGGATGTGAATACAGTGCATGCACTGCCTTTAGAGCCCAAAGGATGCATATTTTTTATGTTCCATTAAAATAAGGTGGTACGATCATCTCTAACTCTCTTCACCTCTTCACCCACCTTTGAAATTGTCTTTTCAGGCAGGTACTAAAAGTAGCAGTTCATTTTACTATCTTAGATATATGTTTGCATCTCAGCCCAACTTGTTTCAGGTTTATATGTTTTTTATTTTATTTTGTACTTTACTATACCTATAGAGTACTTGTCAAGTCATACATGTCAGCCGATAGGGGGTAATGATGTGTGACATACTGGTACGATTAGATTGAAGCTTATGACCATTTATATGATTGATTGATTGCATATGAATGCAGAATCTTTAGGTAAGGGTGCAGATTTTGGTATCAGAACTATTCTGTTGCATGCAGGTAAATGGTCTGTTTGGAGAGAAAAAGGGGAGAATAAGATTCGCTGAAAAGCAATCTCAGAATCTATCAGCTTTCATCTTCATTATAAGATAAATTAAGAATCAGCCCTTAACTTTGGTCTCAAGTTGTTAGCCAGACTGTGAGCAATGACTGTCACACATAGAAGAAGCCCTGGTCCTGCACTGGAGGCCCCATCACTTTGGCCGTTGCCCCCAGAGGCTTGAACGTCGCCTGACACTCAAAACATTCCTGTCACCATTCCTCCCTTTACCTAAATACATTTTACCTAAGTTATTTGCTTACTGTAATTCAGTCAGTTAACATTATATGTGTGAATATATTATGTTGACAAAATACTTTTATAAATGTATTGTTGTTGGCCCTCTGCACACAATATAGACCACAGAAAACCTTTGAAATCAACAGCACCTCGCCTGGTGTAAATGTTACCTTGTTAGTGCTTTACACTCTGAAAGACAAGACAAGATTTGAGCTGTTTAATTGAGGTCCAGTGTGCAAATCATTTTCATTACTGTTCTTATTCTGTTTCAAAGAAACTTTCAAATCGTTATGTTTAGGATATTTGGTACTTCTGAAGTTATTCAGAAGCTACTCACATCAAGGTTTTCCTTGTATTATCAAAAGCTTACTTTAACCGTGAAGTGACCTAAGAGAATGTTTTTCATTAGCCCCAAGAGAAGTTGTTATACTTGTTCTTCTCATATGAACATGTGATTCCTTTTATCTTGTTATCACCTCCCATAGGAGAAAGGCTGGCCTTGATGAGCTTGGAATGGCAGGCCTATTGGCAGAGCTGGAATGCAGTCTCCTTTCACTACAATATTCAAAAACTTTTTTTCTATAGCAAATTTTCACAAAAGGTGACCTCTGACATGCACATTTGAAGTTATTTTCAATTTCCTAAGAAAATAGATTCTGAGAAGTAACAAAAGGCACATTATGTTCGCTACCGGAAAGTTAGATTTTTAAATCAAATGACTGATTTGAGGAGCTGTATATTTCCACACTCTAACAATCTTTATTGTTGCTAAATTGTCTAGTTCAGCACTGATGGTGCAAGTCAATATATTGATTGTATCTTGTATTGTATCTAGATGCGTATCAAACCGTCTTATAAGAGAAAGACGCACACCCCTAATATGTGCTCATCACAGGCTGATTCAATAAAAAAATCTACAAAATCTACAAAAAAAACACTATAATGCCAGACTTGCCGGGATATATCCAAATGCCAGTGATGGTTGTAATCAGTTCAAACAGACCCCTGTTAATCTAGTTCACATGTTCTATTCTTGTCCAAGGTAAACAAATACTCGGTCGAACACCTTTGAAGCTATATACTGGCTTTGAAGCTATAAACATTCCCAGAAACCAGTAACCTTTTTTGGGAATTTGTAAACCTGCTCAACATTTCATAGAATATTGTCATGTGAAATAGTTCTTTCTATAAGAGTTAGCATTGACCAAGTGTAATGCTTTGTGATTGTGAAATACAACATTATTAGATCGGTTACAGCTTCAGTGTTTTTCAGTTAAGTCATCTTAACTCATTACCTACCTGTTCTTGGATGTTACAAGTAGAGTGGAGCTCGACCTATATATCAGGTGTGTGTGTGTGTGTGTGTGTGTGTGTGTATACGTCGACACAAGAGCACAGGACGCTTGTGTGAGTAATTGGCCTCCAAGCAATAGGGAAGCTTAATAATTATAAAACTGTTTTTGAATTAATATTAATTTCTGATTGGCTGTAGGGCTTTTAATTACCTGTAAATGTCTGATAATGAAGTACAGAACAAAAGCCTTTCAATGCCTGCGAGTGAAATGACTGTTTCTTAAGTGAAATATGGCTTGAATATTCCCTGTAAAAGCTCAATGAGAAGGTTGAGGCTACAGATCTGTCTCAGCACCAATCGCCCTGCATTGTAGATGCTTAGCCACTGCAGTAGATGGACAATGTCATGTTGTAGGTAGACTCCACCAGACAGGTCAAACACATATTTTATGTTACTGCTATGTAGTGCTCTTGAATATATTGGACACTGATACCCTTGAACTTTTTGTTTTTGTATTTGCACTGAAGCAGTGTTTGCCATAAAATCTCAAGATGCTTTCAACAGAAAAAAAAGAAATCCATTGTAAGACATTTTATTTTGTGTATTAAAGGCAACTCTTACTGCATTGAGCCAGTTTATCATAGTTACAGTCTATGACTATTCCTCAAAACAGTGACTTTTGCTTTATGTTAATTTGAAGGGAAGCTAAATAAAAAGGATACATAAAAACATGAGATAATGGAATATAAATCTTAAAAGGTCTCACGACTGTGTTGGCATTTAACATTCTTCAAACCACTGATATGTTCACTTTTGTATGTGTCATAGACCTGACTGTCATAACAGGAGGTGGAGGGGAGGGCGGCAGCATTACAATTCAGACAAAAAGGCTGCCAAGCCAAAGGCTGCAGTTTGAGATTGCATTTTAAAATTTGCAAGTGGGAATCCACTGTATTTTTTTTGATGAGAAAATTCTGACAATTTCCAGCCATGTTTGTGGCAACAAAGATCCGATATTTCTGACAGAAAGTTTAGACACCTGCAGCCATGTTTTTGGCAACAGGTGCTGGAAGCAAAAACATCCTTTTTCCATCCCTAACCAAGTGTCTTTTGTAACTGTACCTAACTAGATCATAACAGTGTTGTCACAAGATACACAAAAGAAAGTGAAGTAGCAACATAAAGAAATCTAAAGTGTCTACATATGGACATGGTTTGGAAAAACGTACATTGCCAGATTTTACTCTGATGATTGGGGTGCTAGAAAAAGATAGTTACTTACCAAGTATAATGTCATATAGTACCTTTCTCTGGTTTCTTTCGGGCATGTGTGTATGAATGTGAGCTTGTGTGTGCTAGAGAGGTAAGATATTGCAGTTCACACAGAGAATGTTGCATTTATATAGACATGAGTCTGTTGTGGTGGACATCTCTGGTCTCTCAGAATTCACTGGGGACAGTTTGTACTGCCTGTTTTCAATTCCTGTTTGTTTCCATACCTCCACAGAAAAGTATGACTTCAAATACATGGTAAGCTGCAATGATGGACTGCTTGGCAAATGAGATCATCTGCATCATGTCTTTATTCAGATGAGAATATTGTTACTATCAGCAGCAAAACAACTCACAACCTATGCTAACAAAATCAGTAGCATCCCCATGGATGGAGCTATAAAAAGAGATGATATGTCCTAGATTGTGTTTCCCTTGTTAAACTCCTCTGTCATTATATCCTTGAATAATCTCTCTTTCATACCTTTGTTTATCAGTACTTGTTGAATCCATCTCTCTATGTTTACATTTTTGATTTTGTTACTGAGAGATCATTTGAATGAAAAATACAATTCTATTTTTGAGTGACTGTAGTTAATGCTTTGTCTTCAGAATGACACCAAGGCCTGTAAGTTTATGACAATAAACTGGTAGGGTTGAAAGACAATTCTCCAACACTGCGTGTTAATGTAGGATTTGGACCACCCGGTCTGCTGGATGAAGCAATCCTGGCAAACACCTTCAGGTGTGTGAATATTCCACCTATACTTATCAGCTTTGTGCATTGCCACCTGTAATAGACTGCTCCCTCCTAAAGTGATAGAAAGTAGAATACCATATAATCTATTGTGTAACTATGAATGACAGTGTGTTACTGTATAATATGATAAATCCAAGCTGTGCAGCCTTAACTGAACTGAACATTTCCCTCGAGCCTTAGATGTTTGAAGATTGAGAAGGGGGGTTATTCTGACCCACATTTACATTTCTTGTTAGGTGGGGACCTCTAGTGGCGGTAGTAATTATTACAGCAGCAAAGGAGGGAGTCAGGTTATATATATTTATTAAGAGTGGAAAAGGGTACATAAAGTGAACGCTGTGGATGAAGGTTTGGTAAAACAAGCACAGTACTTTCACTAAGAAGACTACTGTTAATGTCTAGTGTGAAACATAAAGTCAACAGTGAGTTATTTCAACTAACTAACATACTGAAGTTACATCTGGTACATAACACACCTGAAGTTACATACTTAACATATGTACATTCATAACTGAAGTTACATCAGTAACATATTTTTTATTTATTTATTTCTTGTTTGGTGCCTAAACCCAACCAAACTGAAAACATATTGCATGATGACTTAACAGAGATGTATGTTGTTCTGGCTTCTAGGTAATTGACCTATTCAGTCGTTTAGGTACAAGCAGGACTCCCATTCTGTCCTTTTTTGGTGACCAGACATTTGCCAGGAACAGTCTTATCACTATTCAACCTAAAAATACTGACATTTCTGGTCCATATTGCCCAGCCTACAAATGCTGTATGTCTTACTAAACAGTTAAATTATTGACTGGTTTGCAACCAACCTAGTCTACGTCTTGCAGTTAACCTGCTAGCTGGCTTGGTGGAATGATATGGATAGCTAACTCAGCAAAGACGCTTTTGCTTTGCGACTTACAATGATGTACATTTGTCACAAGAAAAAAACCACAACATATCACCATCCATAAAGTATATAGAAAAAACTCAGGAGCTACCAGTATACCCAGAAGTAGACATCTGTAACCAAGCCTCCAGTATTTTATGAAAACACACATTTTGTCGATGCTTATACCACCAAACTTGGCATGAGCATCCGCCAAGTTTGGTGGTTAGGAGACTCCAATTTGATTTGACCTGCTATAGAGCAGGAAATGTTTTCTTTTTTATGTCTACTATCTCTTTTACAGTAGCATAAGGAACAAACAAATGTCTATATAAGAGTGTGCCTGTATTTGTAACATGCATGGTGAGTCTTCTTAAAGACAAGTCAGTTGGTGAGTTATGAAGCTACATCTTCTGTGTGCTACGTATGTGTGCATCAGTGGCTGTGTGATGGATCAGTCTCGTTAAACTTTGATTGTACGCCTGCCGGGGACATGATCAGAGTGCAGATGTGCAACTTGCTATTATTGTGTGTGATGGTGTGCAGGTTTCTGTGTTGCTGTGTAGGTAAGACGTAGAACCCTGTTGTCATATGTTGACAGGATAACAGATGTGCGAACAACACACACACATAAACACGTACACTTCAAAAGCTCTCCGGTAGTTAATGAATCATTCTGTATTTGTGAAGTGCTGTCTTGAATAACACTGCTGCTTTATGAATAGAATAATGAATTTCAGATTTTGGAGGAAGTGATGAATATATGTAGATTTGTGTCAAAAGTAATTTGGCGTTGGCCTAAGTTTGATGTGGCAGAAAGCCTATCTGATGTGCTCATACTATCTAACCTTAAAGGGATAGTGAATCTGTATGGCATCCCCTTCAGCAGTGTAGTGCATCAACACTGACTTACCCCCGACAGTGTCCTGTGCGCCGAGTTCTTGCCCGGTTTTGGTGCTGACGAAAGTAGTCCAGCAAGTTGTCTGGGGTCATGAAAATAAAGCCTTTTTCTTCTCAAAACAAATGTGTTCAAAAGAGTGATACATTTGCATCACAAAACCGCTGTCCACGAAAAAGTCAGACCTCATAATTGCTTGCCTCTATTTTCTCTTGATTTGTATCACCGCGTGCTGCCGCCAGCTGACTGCCGTGCCCGAATCATACACTTTTTCCAGTTGTTTGGCAGTGTTTTACGTGCTCGGACCAACGACCACAGCTAAGCGAGAGAGCTAACGTGAGAGCTAGCTAGCGATAAGTTTATAAGCTATCAAACAAGACACTTCAAACAAGTGCACCACCATTTGTCTGTCAACCGGTCTCTCACGGCTCCAGCTGTGGCTCCAGCTTCAACTTGTACCACTTCTCTATCCCTTCTCTCTCTCTCTGCCCGTTCTAACTCCATGTGGCGAATTTCGGCATCAGTGTATTCGGGTTCATAATAATAATAATAATAGATTTAATTTATATAGCGCCTTTCATGGTACCCAAGGACATTTAACAAAGTGGAGCAAACATATATGAAAACAAACAAAACAAAGAATAAATGGGGCGCCTGTCAGTCAGTACGGAGGGAACAGCCGCACGCCGTCAATACCGCCGTCTGCACCGCAGGGAACAGCATCCTTCGTCTAGATGTAAACTTGCATCTGGAGGCTCCATGCACACAGCGGGGGGGGGGCGACGCAGGAGACCCAGAGATCCAGTCCCAGCAACGGAGACCAGGGCGAAGCGACAGCAGAAGTCCAGGAGCTCCCGCTCTGAACACCCGCAGACCCCACCAGGAACGGCGGAGCAGCGACCATCCAACATCGCCGCGAGCCGGGAGAGACCACAGCAGCAGAGGAGAGCAACAACGGAGCCAGGTGGTGAATAACCCCACGGTTGTGGTGGAGGGAGGACCAGCAGAGCAGCGATGGACAGCCAACAGAACATCAAGTACGTCTGCTTATAAGTTAGCGTTGTTATGCTAACAGCTGATCGGTGAGGCTAACAGCTGAGCGGTGAGGCTAACAGCTGATCAGCGGAGAAAGTGAGTCCATGGAGCCAGTTCTTCAGGTGTGCAGGCTTCGAAGGTAGTAGCACAGCCTCAGAGCTTGTAAAGACAACTTGGCTTTCTTCTTTTAACAGAAAAAAGCCGTTTTGTCACGGATCGAGAAGCGGCGCCCCATCCGGGTTGCCATGGAGAATATAAAGATATCATAAAGATACCCCCTTGGCTCTGTGCTAAAGTCGAAGTCTTCATGATCGTCGGTGTCGTAGTCAGACATGTTGTTAACTTTCTGAGCAGTAAACACAATGAAACAGGCTGGCAGCAGCGCGCAGTAATCGAATCGAGAGAAAATAGCACCAAGCGATTATGAGGTCGGACTTTTTCGTGGACAACGGTTTTGTGATGCAAATGAATCACTCTTTTGAACACATTTGTTTTGAGAAGAAAAAGGCTTTATTTTCATGACTCCAGACAACTTGCCGGACTACTTTCATCAGCACCGAAACCGGGCAAGAACTCGGTGCACAGGACACTGTCGTGGGTAAGTCAATGTTGATGCACGACACTGTTGACGGGGATGCCATACAGATTCATATCAAAAAACCCGAACTATCCCTTTAAGAGTACACACAGCTGTGCAAAGCAGACCAATTCTCCACCATTTATTGGTTCACACATATCTGAGGTCTTGCTTCTCTGACTTGGTGTTTGTCAGAGCACTGTTTGTTCAGAATCCTCACACCCACTTTCCCTCCACCTCGATGATGGAGTCTAGGTGGGGGTTGATTGCTTTCTCCTTCTTATGCAGTTGAGTGGGTTAATTTGTCTGGTTTATTATTTTCTGCTTTGAACTGGAATTAATTATGCCCTGTATTGAATCAGAACAGGAAGGTGCAGAGTACTGAGCGAGCAGGATGGCATCAAATTGTCTATTTAATTATGAACAGTCAGACATTTTGGATGAAGCAGATGTATTTGTTTGCAATCCAAAAGTAAACTGATACACATTAATGTAAAGACAGCTGTAATTTAAACAAGTGGTAGACAAGTGGACTTTATAACTTTAATTTTCATATAATCTGTCAAGCTTTAATAAAAATGGTGCCATTCCACATCCACGCTGTTTATTGAGCTCAAAACTAAATCAAACCTCTGATGCCATGCATCACCAGCCCAATTATTTTACGATTCAGCAATCAAATTTCTCATGAATCACTTGCTCCACCTTTAATACAATTTACATTGTTCTTAGGGAGAATTATTTTCACCAGACATAATGAGATTGAAATATGTTTGAGTGTCCCAGTGCTTATGGGATTATGGAAACTGTGATCTTGAATCAAACAATACCATATCAGTCTTATTAATCTCAGTCATCGTAGGGCGTGTGCATTGTAAATTGTGGGACTGACTCTTCAGCACACTTCAGGCCCACATGCTGTAGACACGAGCCTTCGTTGTGGTGGTATTGCAAAATGTCCGTCTGAAAAGGGCTAATGGCACATGAGCATGCATTTCAGTTTAGTTTGGTACTCTATTATTATTAAATACTAGTACTTTTATGCAGAAGGGAGACACAAAAAAATTATTTGAGAAATATCATACAGCCTAAAAATTGCTTTTGGTCATTTGGCACCCTACTTCTTCTGCCATGTAATGTGATGGTGAGAACTTGATTTTACAGAAAATGTTTCTGGGTTTTTGTGCCACAGCCCGTGTCTTGGCATTAAGCTTTCATTTAATTTCTTTTATTGAATCCATGCACAATTTTCTACCCCTTCCAATGCAGCATATCAGAAGGGAAATGGCCTGTAAAAGGATAACAAAGAGCACATAATGATAGAAAAAAGCCATTAGGAATCAGAAGAAAAGCAAAGGAAAAAGGCGCTCAGCAGAAAGAGGTGGAACTAGGAGAGGAGGTTTGCTGAGCACAGGACATATGTCGGAGGGGATAAGGAGAAAATTGAGTTGAGTTGAGTTGAGAGGTGGGAGGAGAATAGTCAGAAGCTGATATGGGAATTAGGGATAAAACAATGGCTTGTTTCATCAATTATGCTTTACCTGCAGTGCAAAGTGCAGTACAGTAGCTCTGGAAGTCTACTCATTTTATTTGAAAAGGGAAAGGAGGAGAGCTTTTGCGATTGTTTTAACCGGACATGGGCAAATTACACCGGCCCTGCATACAACACATGCATGTACACACTGTGAGAGACAGTTCCATCTACAGTTTCTTCGAGCTCATTCCAACTTTGTAACAAGCAACCAGTAAGCTTCTCTTCTTCTGTGCCACAAAGGCAATTACACCAGCAACCCCCTCACCTGATAAGTAAAAAGTGCACTGTACGCAGCGGTGTGCTCGATGTCTCACACACTCACATATTAGCAGGTTTGCTTGAGTAAGCTCCATGTTTGTTTGTCTTTTACAAGCATCTGTATAAAGATTAATAATTCTTACTTACAGTGAATGTAGTGCCTGAGGTCCCGGACAAGAACAATTCCATTGCATTTGTACATTTGATTTTCAGATGTCTTGTACAAAAGGAGAACTTTTGGCCTGCTGACACAACCAGACAAAAGCTAGGATTTTTCCTTTTAAGACTCAGAGTATATTTACTATTTCTATTGATAATGTGGCCAATAGTTGTTAAGGTAAGTATCTTGTGCTACACCCAGTGTTGGATCAACAGACCAACTGAAGGATAAAATGTTGACAGTTTATGGCCAGATTTTCATATTAGGAGTTGGAGGACTGCAATTCAACATTTGTACGTGTGACACTGTTGGATGTTTTTAAGAACAACCAAGGTCTATTTCTAGCCATGTTTGTGGCCACCAAAGCAAGTATTTTAAGCCCAAACATATTTTCCTAACTCCTACCAAAAAACCTAACAAGACCATAAGTATAGTAGAGAATAAGTAGATAAGTAAAAAATAAAAGTCATATCATAAGGCTGTAAATTGAACCGACGGAACAGTGAAATTGTAGCATCAAGAAATTAATAGTTTAGAAAGGCTTGGTTTGCAAGGTTCAAACTTACATACTGAACATTAATTTCGTCGGTGGATGAGCAGGTGACTACAGATACATGTACAAGTTCACTCATAATTACTGGGGAAATCTGATGAAGCCTCCTAGGAAATTACCATGTTGATCACATGATAATTACCAAGTGCCTGTTTTGATGGTTATGCAAATCCTTTTTATTAAAAACTGATGAACAAACTGATTAAACATGTACTTTACATCCTTTAATGCCCTTGATAAACTTCTCAAAGTAACTCATTTTGGGACTTAAAGAATTAGAGTGTATTCACTATTCAACAGGCACTTCTGACAGCGCTCTGTCTGCTGTGTTGGATAGGAAAAAAAAAAAAAAACAAACAAAGCAACTGCAAATCAAGTTTTATCTCTAAATGTAGCACTTCAATATTTAAATTAAATGGATGTACATGTTGTTGGTTGCATACAGAATCTTAATCCTGTCCTTATGTCCAACCCACATTTTTGAAGGACGGAGATGATAAAACTCCCTTCATTGTGCAGCCCTGATCTACTTTAGAGAGAAAGTGATGGCATTTACTGAGTGATCCAGAAATCAATTGAAAAAACAATTGACTCAAAAACTTCTTGGCTCACAATGAGATACTATGAGGCACTGTGGTGCACCCACACAGGGGTTTTCACTTATTATGCTGATTAGACCTCATCACAGCACTGTGTGGATCTGTACAGGCTGTTTAATTGCGATATTCCTCACTATCCTCTGGTGACATTATCAGCGTAGCTGCACACAACTTCAACTTGAGCAAAGGTCTAATAAGCTTTTATTGAAAACACCTTTATGGCTGTGCAGAATCCACATCTTCATGATGCCATGTTTTAGACTTGGTTTGTTGTAATTATTTCATTGTTGTTTTCAGTGCAAATTATTAAAATACTTAACATAATTATTGTCTTCCTTTTTTATATGATTGTCCTTGTTGCAGACCCTTTTAACAGCAGGCATTTAAACTTATCCACGCAGAAAAAGCACAGGAGGAATTAATAACACTAATGATCGCAGAGGTTGACGCATAATAGAAAGGAACCTATTCTTTTCCTGATTTGACTGCCTGTAAAAGGGTCTCTTATATGATATGTAGTGCTATGAATGGTATTTCTGTCGGATGCCGGCACAATTATCGTGGGAACTCCTTGGTCTCGCACCTCCAGCTGTTGGGCAGTGCTGCACCATGACGGACTCAAGATGCAGCCGGTGGGGGTTGCCGGATGACAGAGCAGAACCGTACTAGAGACGGAACACAACCAACATCCACCCTGTGGAATCTTAGCATGAGGCTGACCTCACCTGTGTTGGATCGCGGACACTTAATCATATGTAAATGTGCCATCGCACTCACAGAGGTTGACACATAATAGAAAGGAACCTTGTTGATACAATTTCTAATGTGCCATCGCACAATAGATTTACACATGATAAAGTGTCCGCGATCCAACAGCCTGTGGCCGAAATAAAACATTTCATAGCTGAAACATTTGTTTAGCAGTGGCCACTCTGTCTACACTTGTAAGTTACAGGCTAACAGCTGATGTACCTTTTTCTGCAAATGTATTTTTTGGCCTTTTCATGGCTTTATAGAAACGACAGAATTGAGAGATGACAGGACATGGGATGAGAAAGAGAGGGGGGATGACATGCGGCAGGGGGCGACATGCAGCGAGAGGCCACCGGTCATACTGGAGCCCAGGAACGCTGCAGCGAGGACAGGACCTCTGTTCATGTGGCGTGGGCTCTACCAGCTGAGCTACTGCGGTGCCCCTCTTTTTAATTTGCCAAGATTCTTGGAGTCGGTTACCTCAAAAATGTAATTTCCATCAGGCAACCTAATTATGAACAACAGGAATGAATCAGCAGGAAACAGAAATTACATACATTATTATTAAAAAATATACATTTCCTAGGATGGCAACCATGACCCTACTCTGCGTCTGATTGGTCGGTACTGTTGCCTTGTTGGGTCAGGCTTAGGCATGAGGAGTAAGATTTTTTAGGGTTTGAATAACAGTATCAGTATTAGCCAATCAGGGATCACTTTTTGATAGCCATCATTAATAAATGGTAAATTTATAGGAAACTCGTAAATAGTTTTTTATACTGTTAACAAACAAACAATGAATGAACAAACAATGAAACAATAACAACATATATGTATATATGTATATATATATATATATATATATATATATATATATATATATATATATATATATATATATATATATATATATATATATATATATATATAGAGAGAGAGAGAGAGAGAGAGAGAGAGAGAGAGAGATGATAAATGGTTTATAAAGCATTTAATTGTTTGTTAACTGAAAAGGTGGTTAACTAAAGTCTAATGAACTTTGGATTTCCCTGCATCCAACCAGAGTTAAAAAAAAAGAAAATGCTGTGATAGGAGGGAAATATTAAAAACATAGTACAGGCCATCATAACCCATACTAATAATCTGTATGATGTGTTGGGTTGTCAGTTGTCTGCGAAAAACTTTAGGAAAACCAAATTAATTTACATTAAAAAATATATATATTTTTTTTTATTACATTGACAATTGGTCACTATTGCATTGTTAGGCATTGTTAGTGGTCTGTGTTTAGATTGGTGACTGACTGTAACGATGAGTAAAATTAGTAAATTAGGGGTGGCAATAGCTCAGTCCGTAGGGACTTAGCTTGGGGACTTGAAGGTCGCCGGTTCAAGTCCCACCCGGACCAAAAAAGAATGATGTGGACCGGCAGTTGGAGAGTGCTGGTTCACATCCTGGGCATTGCCGAGGTGCCCCTGAGCAAGGCACTGGCCCCTAACACTGCTCATTGGGCGCCGTAGCATGTGTGGTTGCCCCTTCGCTCATCACCTCTACACTGCATGTGTGTGTTTGTGTGTGCGCACCTGTGTGTAATGTGAGTGGAAAAAAGAATTTCCCAATTTGGGATTATAACAGTACATCAAAAATAAATTCAAGGAGATTATTTACACAAATTAAAACTTTGAGATGAAGGAGAAGTCAAAGCTCCCCACGATTATTTAAGAAAAAATACATGACTCTTCAAACTCTGCCTTTCTTACAATCCATATTTGGAGTATTATCATCAGATAGATGTACTTTCAGTGATTATGGAGGACTGTACAAGCATTCATGTTTTATCCCCATATTTTAATCTAAGTAGACCTTTTGTGCTTATTTAGACCTGTGCTTCCATTTGTTGTGTAGAGGGACCGAGGGAGTGTGCGTGGGAGTGTGTCAGTAATTTTAGGGATTAGAATCCAATTTGTTCCTGAGCAAAAGCCCACGGGCTGATAGGATGTCCCCATTGCCGAGCAAAGAACAATGATTGCTGGAGAAGATGAAATGACATGCTGTCTGATCCCCCCCGCTGATAGTGTCCTAAAAACACCCTGTCAGTCGACCATTAAGTCCACTTTCCAGGGATTTAGAGGCTGAAAACAGATGTTTTACCCATCGCAATCTTATGCTTGAAGTTATTCCGTTATTTTACCATGTAGAGTCGCACTTATTGATGCAAGAATATTTGATAACATTAGAGTTGTTTGGTCTCTGAGGGTGACCAATGTCATTGTGTGGGAGAGACAATTAGGTCATTTGTGTGAATGTGTGATTGTCTGATGTGTTTTGAAGAGTGTTTAACTTTTTTGCATGGTGTTTCCAGCAGATCTTTAATCCTCTGCCTTCATCTGCATCCCTCTCTTTATTGATTCTTCATTATTACAATCATAATTATTATCACAGCCTCTAACAAAATCCCCATCATCTTCATCATCCTCATAGCTTTGTGCTAGTCAACACGGTGATCACTATCAGCACCAACAGTATCTTCATCATTGATTCATCATCAGTCTTCATCCTCACACATCCTCTTCCTCTGTGCCATTTGTTTTTGCCACCTCTTCCTTTTTCCCTTCATTCCTCCTTCCTTCCACCCTGCTCCGATTCCCAGCTCACAAATCCCTTTATTAAATCAAATCCCTGGGCTCCTGGAAGCTGCAATACAACCAAGGAGCGGCTAAATCCCCCGAAGGTCACATAAGCTCTGTCCATCCCTGTTCACTGCCTGCCTCATTGTTTGTTAGTGTGTGTCTGTGTGTGTTAGCTGCACGCAATCCATCTGAATTTCCCATGGCACCTACACAGTACTTAGCCAGAGGGAAATGTTGTGTGCGTTTATGCTTGTGTGAGGTTTTAAGCAGGGGCCTATAACAGATTAAGGCTGCATGGTGCAGCGGTTAGAGAAATGGGAGATGCACAATCCTGCAACACTAAGATGCCAAATGCCTAGCAGCCATTTAGCGTGTGTGTGTGAGTGTGTATCCTGACACCAGTGTGTAAACATAATGGTTTAAAGGTGCTCCATTTCACATCTAGGCTCTTTATATTTTTTCCCCTGTGTCTTTTTTTCCTTCCTTCCTTTGCTTGCTGTATCTATTTCTTTCTTCAGTTTCTTTTCATCTTTTTTTTTCTTCAGCGCTCTGGCCCCAGGATGGTGGTGGGGGTGTCTTATTACTCTGTCTTAGACACTAGTACGTCCAGCGGCACACACGCATGCACACACTGTCCTGTGGCCCAAGGGCTGGTTGTCTTTGATTGAGACTAATGGTGAAATTACACAGGCTGCTGTTCTACACAATAGTCCTCACTCTCACTTATCTGGGTCGATGGTACGAAAATGGGAGGCTGGCTTGAGGTGTTGGAATCGGTGGTACGGGGTGCCAACAGTTGCTGGGGGATAGTGGGAGGCAGGGGGTGGGAAATAAGACTTCCCTCTGACTGTGGGCATCTCAAAAATGTGGCTTTTCCCTTCAAAGAGGTCTTACTTACTATTCCCACATTTACATTCATTAACATTTAAAAAAGGTTTTAAAAAAATAATCGGAGACACCTGATCGTATTCCTCTTATCTGTATCACACATTTGACAAAATTAAAGCTCCTTCAAACATTTATGGACAACACTATCATTTTCCTGCAAAATTATATATTATAGGGTTGCCCCATATCATGCCAATGGGTGACAGTCAAAGACTACTGAGCCCAGTACCATCAAATCATTGACTGATTTTCAAGACCCCCCACCAGAGAGCCCAATAAAGTAGTGTGTCACCTCAGGGTCATCATAAGGCAGGAGTTGTTGGTATAAGTGAGAAAATTTAGAAGAAATGTGTTGCCGGTTAATGCAAACTTAATGTCTATGTGTCACATTTATTATTTTCTTATTAAACCTTTACAGTATTTCTCGACCGAAGATGCTTGGCTACATTGGTGGCAGCCCAGTATCTTTTCTGTAAGCCTCTGAGAGCCTCCATCACCATGATGGAAAATAATTAAGTAAAAATTTAAATAAAAACTTCAACTGCAAAAGCTGCATCAGTGCTGTGTAATCCTCAATTGTACATTCATCACCTTTTTCCAGCTGAGCCCCATCCACTTCAATCCATTAAGAAGAGCAGAAACAAATAGCCAAACAAAAATACCCAATCATTCCTCATGTGAAATAAACAAAACTGCAACTTTGGCTGAAGAAATTGTTCAGGACACCTTCAAAAAAGGTTTTAAGGGCTGTTAAAGCACTTCACAGGCTGACCTCTAGCCAAACTGCTGAATTGCTGGTCTCCAATGAGCCAGAGGCCAGGCTCAGATCCTAGAGCACAGATCTCTTTGCTGTTTCTTGTAAATCCTGGTATAAAAATAAAGGTGACTGGGATTTTGCACTGAGGGCCCATAATGCTCTGGAGCTCTCTGCCTCAGGATCTGAAGCCTGCAGAATCAGTAACATCTTTTGAATGACCTAAACACATCTTTAAAAAAAACCCTGTCTGGCTGTCAGACTGTCCACGCTAGAAAAATGGCACCATTGGTTACTTGTGTAAATCAAAAAATATACAATGTAATATATTTATGAGTGCCTAAACAGGGCCATCTGTAGCTGTGTGAATAATGACTATTGTTTGTCAGGAGCAAAGAAGGAAGCTGCATGATGTTGCTGTATCACTGCAAAACCTCTCAGAGACTAAGGTAAATGGCTGGGTCAACAGCCTGAGACTGCTGTGTGCAGTTTCAGTCATCTTTGGTTTCTTCCATGATCTTTCTGTCATCTTAAGGATAGGTTCACCTATTTATTTACCTTAAAATAATAGCCGGATATCCATATGGACACTGAAACACTTTTTGCTTTAATCTTCTGTTCATACTGGCCATTAGGAGATGCTTTCCTAACATGCTTCCAATGTAAGATGTACTGGACAAAATCCACATTCCTTAATATGCAAAAATGCTTTCAAAAGTTTTTGAAGCTAATTTGAGGTTTCAACAGTTTCAGCCAAATTAAGTGGGTTTAGTTCAACATAAATGTCTTGTTAGTACAAAATTCCGAACCAAATGTTAACCACAGAGCTGGAAGACTGCAAAAAAGCCATATGTTTAATTTCTGTATTAGGGTCAACATATGCTCATATGTGAACTCACACACACACACACACACACACACACACACACTCACACGTGCATGCCCTCATACCTAAGCGACTGAATAGGTCAATTGTCAGTGATTCCCGAAACAACATATATCACCTTTCCCAACAATGCATACTGGTGGCAGGTGTGCAGGACACTTACCTAGCAGGAACCAGTTACCTGTGTAACGTCACGTATATATCTTTTTACATTATGTAATTTAAGTGATGTTATGTTCATGATGAAAGTTGACAACCTACTGAGTTAAAATAACTGTTTTTTGTGTGTATTTTGTTTTAATTTGGGTTTTGTGCTTTTAAAGCTGAGGCGCCCTACAGGCCTACCTTTAAATCCACTCCTCCAGCGCACATACACAGGCACTGCCACTACTGCTAGAAGATGAGTCCACGAGAAATCGTGGTGAGAATAGAAGCATATAATTGTTATCTCTAACCATATCCAATTATCTCGTGTCTCCTTCGCATCTAAGAAAACAGCCCAAATTGTCTCAATGAACTTGGCTATTGTTTGTCCTCACCACTGTCCAGATGGCATGTTAGCCATGGTATTTGGCTGCACTTTCTCTGCCAGTCTTGTGCGACTAGCTCCCTAATACATTTAGTAATAAATCCACCTTGCCTTGTGAAAAACTCCATTCACTCACATAAAGTGCAAGGGCAGTAGTGCGAGTAGTGTAGTGAGGGCAGAGTGTGTAGAGGTAGGCGGGTGCATAGCTAGACAGACAGGTAAATTGTCTAATTGGATGGGATTAGATTAATTTATAGAGGCCTGTGACAGCCACAGATGCTGTATTTTTGTCAGAACATTTGATTTCTATGCATCTAAAATACATTTCCTACCCAAGTTTTGAATGTCCTGGGGCTTCACTGTCCCATTGTTACTGTGTGTTTTCTGGAATATTTATGCATCTAAAACCTTGTTTTCAAAGTTGCTAGACTTTATTATTATTATTGGATGTAGCAGTAGTAGTAGTAGTAGTAGTAGTAGTAATGTGTGAAATATAGAGGAAATGAGCCCCAGTACACTTGTATATATGTGTGTGTGTGTGTGTGTGTGTGTGTGTGTGTAGGGGATGTGATGTACCTCATAGATGCACTCAGACATTCTTGGTTTCCTGCAATTTTTTGTTTCTCTCTCTCTCTCTCTCTCTCTCTCTCTCAGATTCCTTGTTTTGCTGTCATGATTTCACAGTGTTCACTGCATGTTTACTTACTGGCAGACACATAAGCACACACACGTACACACTCTCTCTCACACACACACACACACTCTCTCTCTCTCACACACACACATAGAGGCATGGTGTTTTGTGTTTTGACTCCCTGCACTTCTCTCAGAGGGAGAAGTGCAGACAGGGAGGTGTGTCTGTGCGTGTGTGTGTGTGTGTGTGTGTGTGTGCGTGTACGTGTGTGAGTGTGTGCTGTGGGTGGGCAATAGACAGATGAAAAAGAAAGGTGACAGAGAGAGAGAGAGAACGACAGAGTGAGAAGTGTCTGGGGGAAAAAAGCCTCACAGAGTGTGAAGAAGGCAAGAACAATGATGTAGTTTGTGGCTATGTTTATGTTTGTGTGTGTGTGTGTGTGTGTGTGTGTTTGGGAGGCTGTTTTTGTTCCCAGGCAGAAATAGCAGTAAATGTTGTCTTGCCTACGTGTACTTGCCTGACAGTACGCTTTCTTATTTTGACTTTCACTGTCTCTTTTTCCCTCCCATTTGACTGCTTGTCTGAATTTTTTGAGTTATTACAGTACAAACTCATAAAAGAAAATATCTTCTTTTTATCATTGGCTCTATATTATATTCAACTTTTTTTGTCAGCCGAGTAAATACATCAGAATTAAACAATTATCCAGAATGTTTAAACAGTTGTGCATGAGACCATAAAATATCGTTACCAGTAAATGATGTACAGAACAAACAATAAAATGAATATGGAGTACTGTATGCGCAGTACTTAAAACAAGCTTATGAAGAAGAATGCAGCCAATGGAGAAGAATGCAGCCGTATAGTGTGGACAAAACCCATTCATGCTGTAATGTTTGCACTATTGATCATATCATGATTGTGTACCATACAAACAGTAGGCCATTATGCTGTATATACATCTAAAGCATGCTGGTTTTTTACAGACTTCATGCTCATATGTACAGTTAAACACATTTCAAGTGTTATCTTAACCCTGCGGTGGCCTCAGCTCAGAAAGTTAGAGTGGATCATCCACTAATCGACCTCCTTCTTGGTTTGATCCTTGGCTCTTACTGCATGTTGAAGTCTCCTTTACAACATACTGAACTAAGGTTGTTCATTTTTGTGTGACTGGTTCGTTCCAGATGAGCAGGTCAGCACCTTGCATGGCAACCTCAGCCATTCGTGTGAGAATGTGTGTCTCAATGGATGAATGTGTTGTAAAGTGTTGCTAAAGGGTTGGTAGACTAGAAAAGTGACATATTCTCTTAATGGAAGTTCATATGCAATATTCATATTCATAAGTTTATAAAAGAACAACTTGCTCACCAAAATTCACAATTTGAAATTTGTGTTTCTGCTATAATGTATTAGCCTACAAAAAATGATTAATTAACCAGCTATATTATTAGCACTTTGTTTACAGTCAATTGATGGGGTTATTACATAGGCCCATACCGTCAATCTGATCAATATATCAAGGATAACCTCCATAAGCCACCTTACAATGTATTGAATTGTATTAGTGTTTCAGTCTTCATTGAATAGCAGTTTATACAAGAAACATAATAAAGTGTACAGAAAGGCAGGTTGAGCAAAATATCTGAAGTTTGCTTCAATGACTATACTTACTCAAATGTTTAGTACAAAGCTGGCTGATAGACAGATTAAAACTTCACGATCTAGGAGTGTTTTATATATATATAAAATGATGGTAACATTTTTTGTAACTTTATAACTGTGACATACTCTACATGTAAAGACATTGAGACTGTAATGAAAGATTAAATAATGCTAGTCCGTTGTCCTATAAACAAAACTAGATCAATTTCACTGTCTATTCTGGCTGAGAACTGAATGTGTCAGGCAGAAGAATCGGGTGACATGCCACATTTTCAAGATGATGCAACACTGCAGTTTGTTTTGGATGAAAATCTCATAATGGTAAAGAGCAGCACCGCTCACAACCACTACAAAATGAATTGTTTCACTGTCAGAATTTGAATGCGCTCTATGGGCCCCACAACAAAGAAGATCCAGGTACCTTAATACCTAGTCAAGCATGTTTATGTTTTTATGAAACATCCTTGGTTGGGTTGATACATTTTGTCCAGGAAAGGGAAGCTGTGAAATTACTGCTGGTGAGTAAGAGGGAATTATAGATCTAGCGTTAGGCATTCTGTGAGGAAGGTTAGTTGTTATATTTAATCCCTCTTTTTGGGTAAATTGAGTGAAAAAAAGGGTCTTAATAGGCAGTTTCGACCAAGTTCAGCTGTGACCAATAGGCTTGATTGCAGGGCTGAGCCAAGCCTGCATGAGGTAAATCTAGCACATAAGGGCTAGTCACTACAGCATCAACTGCAGCGTCAGGACAGCTGAACAAAGACTTAGGGAGTCTCTCTGCGGGAGTCTATCGAGGAAGTCAAAGTAACTTGCTGTCCACAGCCTTTTGTAGCCATGAATTTTACCCAGTCCCAGTCAGGATATCAAACTGGAGAAGATTTCACCAGAGAGACATTGCTTAAGGCTGTAACCCAACCAATCTGTGCTATCCGACATTCTCCACCAGTACTGAACTTCAATTACTCAGAGGGCTATGGAACTGCCAGTCTGCTGTCAAGAAGGCAAACACCATTTCAGCCTATGCCTCCCTACAGACTCTCCACTTCCTGGATCTTACCGAGACCTCAATCTACCCCAGAAAACACTGCCACCCTAGCTGCCCTCTCATCTGCCTACTCCTTTTCCCAATCCCCGAGACAAACAGGTCGAGGAGGAGGACCTAGCCTCCTCATCTCCCCCATATGGTCCTACCAGGTCCTTCCCCTGGACCAACTACCCACATCTGCTTTTGAATTTGACGCTGTCTCCGTCACACTTCCTTTAAAACTCAACATTGTGGTGATAGATTGCCCTCCTGATCCTCTCCGTGACTTCTTTGATGAGATGGACGCCCTCCTGCGCTGCTCCCCTGGCAATGGCACTCAGCTCATTGTCCTGGGTCACTTCAACATCCCCCCAGAGAAGCTGTGCTCACCTGAATTCATCAACTTCTTCTCCACATTTGACCTCACACTCTCGCCCTCTCCACCAATCCACCAGGCCGGGAACCAACTCGACCATGTCTTCACAAGGTCTTGTAGTACCTCGGCACTCTCCACGCCTAAAGCAACCCACCTTAGACTCAGCTGACATCCGAAACTACAGACCTGTTACTCTTCTTTCATTCCTCTCTCCTCATTCCCTGGAATGTGCAGTCTGAAACCAACTATACTCCTATCTTTCAGATAATGACCTCCTTGACCCTAATCGGTCAGGCTTCAAGACTGGTCGATCCACTGAGAATTTTCATGAATTGTTGTGGCAACCAACAACGGCACATGTTGTACCTGAGCTCATTTTAAAAACAAGAAAACCGCCGGCGGAAGTAGTTATATGTCATGGCAGCCCCCATAGGCTTCCGAGGAAACAGGTGAATAACAAGAAATGGCTCTGCACATCATACCTGACAAATCACACCTTTTAGGTCACATGGAACGGCTCCTTGTCCAAACCCTGCTTTCTGGAAACTGGTGTCCTTTAAGGCTCAGTATTAGGACCGCTTCTGTTTTCAATATAGATCATGAGGCTCTGCAATCGCATGGATTCTCCTACCACTGTTATGCTGATGGCACCCAACTGTTCCTCTCTTTTCCCCCATCTGTTGCAAGACGCATTTCGGAATGTTTGGCAGACATCTCCTCTTGGACAGCTGCGCATCACCTCAAACTTAACCTCAGTATGTGGAGGAGCAGCGGCTCTACTCCGAGCTCCTCCCGGGTCATTGTGGAGAATGTCACGGTATCGTCTTCGTTGAAAGCGGGGAACCTGGGCGTAATCCTCAATGACAGACTGTCACTGCTGTGGTCCGATCCTGCAGATTTGCCCTCTACAATATCTACAGAATCCTGTCTTTCTTCACAAAAGACGCAACGCAACTAGTCCAAGCGCTGGTCATCTCCTGCCTTGACTACAGCAATTCTCCCATGTGACCCCCCTCCTTCATGACCTCCACTGGCTTCCTGTTGCGGCCCACATCCAATTCAAGACGATGGTGCTGGCCTTCAAGGCGGTCAACGGAACTGCACCCATCTACCTCCAAACACTGGTCAGACCACACTCCCCAGCCAGAGAGAGCACTTTTCTCATCTACATCAACTGGCTGTGGCATAAGCTGAAGGGATGCATTTTGATTGACAGGTAATACCTGAAGAGTGCAGCGCAGGCCTACAATAGCTAAAAGTGCATTTCACAAGTGATGAAAACAAAGCAATTAGTGAATGAAAAGAATGAATGAATGAATGAATGAATGAATGACACAAATAGATTTACGAAAAAAATGCCCCTCTGCCAGAAAGGTCTGTCTACTCTGATTAGTCAAGTCTCACAGCTGGTACCGCCCTCCTTGTTTCCGTATCAGCTCTGCTATTGTTCTCAAGTACATCAAGCTGCCACAACAGTGCTAGCATGAGGGATGAACGTGAAGGAAGCTGCTCAGTGTTCTTGCAACCACAGCCATGCTGGGGGCAGTGATTGTATATAGTTGTGACATCACAACCTCACAGAAGTCCTGAAGGCTCATAGGCCATGTGCACACATTTGACACTTGTACAGTACTTAAATGGAAACCAACACATCCATCCATCCATCCATCCATCCATCCATCCACTGCTTATCCTCTCTTCAAGGTCACAGCGGGACTGGAGTCAATCCCAGCTGACATTGGGCGAGCGACGGGGTACATCCTGGATAAGTCACCAGTCCATCACAGTGCTGACATATAGGGACATGTGGGGATAACTATTCACGCTCAGAATCACAAATACAGACAATTTAGAGTTACCTAACGTTTGCATGTTTTTGGATTGTGGGAGGAAGCCAGTGTATCCGGAGAGACCCCACACAGGCAACAATATGGGACCTTTAAGTGAGGGCTTACTTTACAACTTGTTAACAGTTAACAACAGTGTTGATAACCTATATCAATATCGACCAGTTAATAAACAAGGCGGATTTATACTATGAATAAGCTTTCAGCTTTGTATTGAAGTATATTCTCTTTTTGCAATCATACATATGGATAGACAAGTTAGAAACTGCACCCGTAATCACCAGCTGTGTCAGCACACTGTGTTGTGGGGCGCCAGCTGTGCCAGTGGTTAAAGTTCCTACTTGAGCTTTGTTGGTTAAAAGTAAACCCTGTTGTCCTTACATGCACTTGAATGTACACACAAAAATACACTCACACAAACAAGTATTCCTTTGCCTGCAACACAACAAGATGCGCACACACACACACACACACACACACACACACACACACACACACTGAACAACTGGCTTCCTCTGTAATGACAGACACTCCTCGCCCACAGCGGATTGTCGGTCTGACGACTTGCCATTTCACATCACTCTGCACAGCTGAGTGAGACACAAACATGATATCGCTCCTAACCATACAGATGGAGAGGCAGATAGACCTACTGACATGGATGTAGATGATGTTTATATAAAAAAAAAAGTCTCATAATTTGAGTGATGCTGATGCTATGACACAGCACATCTATTCTAGCTGGAGACTGTGGGAATGTAGACATGGATCCCTCGAGCCTTGGTGAGGATGTCAAAGCTGAAGGCTAGGGCTGGATCATAGCTTGCTAGATATGGGAGTCAGCATCAGTCAAAAACGATGTTACATTTTGAGAAGGCTTTACAACATCAGCACCAGTCACATTGTAAATTCACAGCACATTCTTTCTGGGTGGCTCAAGGCTGCTAAAAGCCTCCATCTTCACTGCTGGTTAGCCTAGGGTTAAGTGGGTTAAATTCTAAAATGGTCTTAACTCTGCAAGGTGGCTAATCTTGGATCACAGCAGGGTGAGCTAAGCTAAAGTGGACTTGAGTCTCAGTTATCCACTTTCAGATGTGCCAGGTTGACACAATAGCCAGGTGCTTTAATCCCTGCCGGCAGTGGACTGAACATTTTTGCGAAAAGAGTGAGCAGACTTTTGAAAGGTATCTCTACGTTACATTAATGCAATGGACAACAAAATCAAACTCTAAGCGGCCGGTTCACACAGGTCCCTTTTAATCAATACTGATTATGAGACAAAACAAATATTCATCTTCTTCACAAACTGAAAACTGACACAACGTTGATATATTGAATTTTAGCCTTAGCCATGCATAAACTGTTGAGAAAAGTTGCTTAGTCTCTGGAATGCATATGACACTACAGTGGGTTAGTTCATAGTCATAGTCGCCATTGGGAGCACAGGGAGAAGTTGTTAGCTGGGATGGTCTGGTTAAAAAAAGTCCACAGTCTTTTATTTTTTATATATATATATATATATATTAGGGCTCTCAAAGTTAACACGTTAATAACGCATTAATAACGCGTTAACGCCGTTAATTTTTTTAACACGCGATTAACGCTCGGTATTAAAAAAAAAAAAGAAACACACATTGTTTGATTTACGGCCGTCGATGGCACCTGTAGTCTTAATCCAGAGGGTGGCAGAAGAATGAGAAAGGGAATCAGAAGAAGAAGTAGCAGGGTTGGCGTTCGGGAAAAACACGGTGGACTGAAAAGTGGAAGCGAAAGGAAATGGAGAAAGGACTTATAAACGGCAAATTCACTTTCAAAACACTGCCAGATGGTTCGGTCGATTGGACAAAAGTTATCTGCACGTACTGTCGACATGAAATGAGTTACCATTGAAGTACGTCGAGTCTCAAATATCATTTGCAAGCCAAACACATGGCAGATGCAGAGAGCCCACCGCCCCCCCTCGCCAAAAGCAGACATCACCATGTTTTGATCCCATTTAGGGTGAGGTGATATTTTTTGAGCCTTTTATTTTCCTGCATGATTTGAAGTGTTGAATAAACATTTTCATAAAGAAAGCATATTTGCCCTTTCTTATGTTGTTAAAAGTATTAAGAACATGAAAAAAATACATAAAGGTACATTTAGAACAGAAAAAAATGTGCCAAAAAAATTGCGATTAATTCACGATTAATGGCAAGTTAACTATGTACAAAATGCGATTAATCGCGATTAAAAAAATTAATCGTTTGACAGCCCTAACATATATATATACATATATGTATATATATATATATATATATATATATATATATATAAAACCTGGACTGTTCTTAAAATACTTACTATTTAAATGTATGTCTTTATTACATTCTATAATGCACACGACTTCAGTGGCCAACACCTGCTAACAAAAATACATGAAAACATTCCAAACCGAGTGAATTAAGAAGAAATTTTCATCAGTTTCATCAAACATATGCACAGCATTTAGAAAACATGCCAAACACGATCCAAGTACACATTACAAAAAAACGTACACAAACACACTGCAACAGCCTAAACATGCCCAGCTGGCAAAATGTGCAAATACAGAAACAATGTTAAGTCAAAAACACACAAACCCTGAAAACATGCTACGTATTCAGTCGCCAAAACGGTAGTGTTCCAGGCCTGTTGGGGGAGTTTCCTCCACCAACTGAAGTCACACAACTTTATTCAGTTAACAGAATACATACTGTGTGGTTGATGGTAATGGTTCGTTTATATTCCTCACTGCTATTATTTACTCTACACTTTTTGTGTTGTCCCATAAGCTGTGGTTACACCAGTGAAGGCAGTTATGCTGGGTTGTGGAGTCCAGCTCAGGCACAGAACAGCAAGCTAGCACAGTCCATGCAAAGAGCCGTGAGCATCATTCAACCTTATCTAACAAACTCTCTTTGATTTCGTTACGCCTTTTTGTGCGTGATCGTGTCACATTCACTGACCAATCAATATGCTGCATTTAGCAACAAGAGACACATTTCGTAAAGAGAGGGAGGGGGAACAAACTTAGCCATTGTTAACTGACTAAAATATATTAAAGCTCTGGCAAAGAACCGTTTGTGGCTGAGGAGATGGCCCAGTACGGTACCACAGGATTTTTTTAGTTAGGCAGGCAGTGATTGTTACTAGCGCTGACACAGCACTGTGGAGAGAGATAATTATGGTAACAGCATGAGTAAAGGTCCTCTGTTGGAGTCAGTTCAGTCATTTGGTAAGCAACTGTTTGTCCCAGACACAATTTCCGCCGCCCCAAATCTGAGCGACGACGAGATGCCATAAGTGTCGAGCCCTGCAACACACTATTGCATTTTGGCGTCGAGAGAGAAACTATCTCAGGCTTATCTGATCTGCTCTTCTGATTGGCCTTTAGAGAGACAAGCAAACAAACTACTTTAAAATAATCGATTGGTGGCTGATCCATCTGAGCACCTTTAGCTTAAAACTTGAATGTACACAGTATCTCTGACTACTACTACATCACAGAACATGTATTCTGTCAACAGAATAAAGTAGCTGTTCTTGCATTCAGAGGAGAGCGCTCCCTCTAGAGGCCTGAAGAACATCCATTGTGGTGACTGAATATACAGTGTTTTTTTTCTTTTTCTTTTTCTTTTTTTGTTGCATTTGATTGGGATTGGGGTATTTACATTTTGATTCAAATATTTCTGAATCTTGATAGGTGACCTGAAGTCTATGATATCACTTTTTCTCAATTAAACCGTGACCAATTCAAAGCAGTTAGAAGAGCACAGCAAACAAATTAATTACAAAAACACAAAAGAAAAATCTCATGTGAAATAACCAGAACTGTTCAAGTAGATGTTGTGTTCCAGTAGTCTCTCGCATAAGGTTAGGAGCTGAAAGTGAAAATGTTTGTTCTCCACTTATTGCTGTGTCTGCCTTGCTGGCCCTGCATCAAAACATTTATTGGTCGACTTAATCTACCTAACTTCTTGCCCAATGTCAAATTTTAAAGGTTTGCATGGTCTGAAAATGATAACAAGTTGAACTGCATTTCAATGGATGTCATGTCTGAAAGGGTTAAATGGCTAATGGGTGTTTAAACATATTGATTTGTGCTGTTTGATTTATAATGTATAGTGCTACAAGTATACAACATTGTGTTTATAATAATGTGCACTGCAAACAGATTATCAAGTCATTAGAAGCACAGATAAACTTCTTATAATGTAATCAGTCAAACATGAAACATTTACATCAATTTCAATGTAATTTTATTAGCTATGCAGGTGCCTCATAAGATATTCACTCTGGTGGATTTTTGTGTGTTATATCTTGCTTCAATTATAATAAATCATCTGACACTGGTGATTAATGAGGGACAATTTAAGTAAATTGTCCTCAAGCATTCAATGTTTTTGTTTGGCAGTACACCACAGGCTCATGTGTGGCTGGCTGAGATATTTTCTTGTGCCTTGAGTTATTTTAAAGTTCAGTGAAATGTTGGATGGCGTGACCCTGCTAACCTTGTATACCTTTGCTTCATGGTTGATGTACTCTGCTCAGACAGATATGGTCAACACAAGGCCCTGAAATTTCAGAGCGGAAGGTGATTAGCATGACCTACAAACTCTGGATGTTATTACTGGAACACCCGTGCTTACACACACACACACTCAGAAACATCAATGTGCTGATTAGCATCAGTGTTGGGTTAATGAGAACAGGGCTTTGTAAAAAATATTAAATAAATACTGACTCTAATTAGTGGCATAGATATGGTGTAAAAAGACTAGGATAAGTTTGGGAGGATTACATGATCATATACCTTCAACATATACAATAAAAAGAGATAATGAGTAAACGTTTCACTCCCACTCATTTGGGAGTCTGGCATGATTGTTTCTCTCTCAGTGGGAAGATGATAATTTGAGGCCTGTACTAAATCTGCCAACATGTGTTTATAACTTTCATGTCATTTTGTGATCCGGGTCTTCTTTCAAAGTTACCCCTCGCTGCCATTGGCACCTTTGATACAAAAAGCCTTTCAAATTCTAGTGAGGACGGAACATTTCTGTTTAGAATACAAATAGTGGTGCCTCCTTTTTAATCATTAGTGATTTCATTGGCAATTCTGTGTAGGTTCAGGTTCCTGCTGACAGACTCAATAAAATAATAGAAGTGCATCACTTGAAAGGGTTAGTTGTTGGCTCGTTTTTGTATTAATTGACTGGACTGGACACAACTTGCAGGTTAGGTTTTTAACACTTTTAAGACTTGAGCCACCAACCGTTTTGTCCCTGTCAGAGGCCTAATACTAAATGTACTGGGAGCTTGGTTTAAAAAAGTGTCAATAAAACAAAACAAATATATTTTTACTATTTTATTTACTTTTTACAAATTTTTTGTATGCAGATAAGTGGTTTTGGGTTCTTTGCCAAGTGTTTTTTCCACCTTATCCCCAGCCCTCACGATACCTTGTGTGAATTATCACTTAACCGGGATCTTAACCAGAATTTAATGCTACCAGGATGCTGATCCTCGTTATTCATTCATGAAGACCTAGGTTAGCGACTTTACCGAGTGAATACTGCTAAGACTGTTATTATTTCTTAGCCCCAGTAAACACTTGTTAAGCCTTGAAAGTGCTGCTGGCATGCCACTTAATTTGTTACTTAGCTAGATTATACCCATAATCATTTCCCCAGTAACCCCCCAGTGGCCTCCAAAGGAATCACGTGAACATGTCTCTTTGTTTTTCTGTCTTTCTGGACAGATTTTAAATGCAATAGCCTCACAACTGGGCAAGAGGCAAGTAAAAAACTTTTCAGGTGTGTAGTTGAGGTAAACAAAATAAAAATAAATGAAGGCAGAGTTTGTAGACCGCTGTGGTCTGATGTAATAATGTAGTAATCAGTACTGACTAGTCATGGGTCAGACAGAAGCCAAGCCAAAACATATTAATTTAGGTGGGCCTATGAGATAAAAGGTACCCAAGAAGAACCAAAGCATCAGGTCACATGTAGATGAACCCTATCAATATTACTCTTTATTTTAAGATCTCGTTAAAACAATATTTAGAGCAGTGTTTAACAGTCCTGTTCCTGGGAACATCGTGCCCTGCATGTTTTAGGTGTTTTGCTGCTCCAACACCTGTTTCAAATGATCAGCTTATCATCGAGCTCTGCTGAAGCCTGATAATGACCCATTCATTTGATTTTGGTGTGTTAGAGCTGGAAAACATCTAAAGCATGCAGGGCAAGGAGCTCTAATGTTCTGTGAGTTTTCAGTTTATTGGAAAGACACTTTCACTGATTTATAAAAGCATGTTGCTGTTATCTTTTTTAGAATAAATGTTCAACGCTGTTCAATGGTAGAGGCAGGAACCTCTAATGGATATCTTAAAACCACAGCACTTAACACTACACACAATTTTGAGGGGGGTTTTTTTGTTTGTTTGTTTTTTTTCTCTTTTTGTCATCTTGGTGAACCAAAACCTAAGCTTTAAGGGGAGAGGAAATAAAGCTTAAAACACCAGAAACTCCTAGGGAAGATGCTTAATGTGCTGAACATCTGAATGGTCCTATTCAATCAGGGAGGCGTTTGATGTTCAAGAGTAGCTTCTTTATTTGAATGATCTTGCAGTTTCATCAAGGTAGCATGATAAATAGAAATGTAAGTTTAAAAATGCTGTCAGTGAACACTTGCCATTGCCTAAGTGTTGTAGTTGGTGAGATGGTTTGCCTATATGGCTCACTTACATTTATGTCTGCTGCCAAGGCACGGGTTCGCTCAGTCAAGCACTTTTAAAAGTTAAGTTACTTGTTTCCCCCCTCTTTCATTTACACCGAAATAGAAAAAGGATAGAGAGCGAAGAGAAAACATGAGGAAGAGAATGATAGAAAAGGGAGGTGGTGTGTTCCAAGTCAATTTTTCCTTCCTCAGATTGACTTCAAAGCAACACGGCTAATCCTCTAACGCCTGCTCGTTAATAATCCGGTTAATAATCCATTTAGCCGCTTTCATGCTGTGCTGTTTGTTGGCATTATGGAACAGCGGAAAAGAGAAGGGAGGAGTCGTTGCGTTTCACTTTCTCTCTCTCACACACACACACACACACACACGCACACATGCATGCATGTAAGCATGTAAGTGTGTTTCAGTGTATGAAAATGTATGAAATGTTTCACTGCCCAACCCTAAATAACAAACATAGAGGAAACACGGAGAAAGTCTTGCAAAACTCGGCATAAGGACAGCTTTACCGTGTTCACACACACACACACACACACACACACACACACACACACACACACACACACACTCATTTCATTTGCTCTCTTTTTCTTATCTTTCTCTGTGTTGCTCTCCCTCCCAGTTTCTCTTTCATTCTCTGTTTTTATTTCCTTTGGTCTCTCATTCCATTTATTTTTTTTTTCTCACAGATGGAACTAAGCCATCCTCAAGGTTTTGGACTGGAATCCATATTTTCATAGAGCATGCTGGCTTGCAACTGCCATTCCCAGTGAGCCCGAACAAGCGGGTTGCCAGATCCATCATGGTTTTATCTCTCATTATCTCTGAGACTCCTGGCCCCCTAGCCTTCTGCAACTGCTGGAACAGAGTGCAAATGAGAGATGAAACAATTAACTTCCATTTTCTATATCAACAGAGAAAAATTGACAGGGGAACCAGTAAGACAGAGAGAATATGAAATAATATCTAGCTCATCCTCTTTTATTCCAATGTGTCTAAAAAAAAGTCGACAGATGGATGGATGGATGGATAGATGGATGATAATCAGAGCAATCAGAGGTATTTCTTTGTCATGTTAGCAATAATGAGTCAACTAAAATGATTCATGCAAAATTAGGATTTTTACTGTTTTAATTCAGAGAGAAAGAAACATGTATTGTCATCAGACAAACTACACCTGCAGTGGACTTATCAATTAGTCAGTTGCTAAAAAAAAAACCAACCAGAATCTTTTTTTAGTTCACTGTGTCCCATCACTTTCATAATTAATGGTACCTTGAACCACAAATACATGTCTGGCATTTGTAACAAACGAAACAACTTGAAATCTGTCGAAGACTCAGTGTGCTGTGATGATTTAACTATGAAAAGACCTCCGGCCTTAACGGACTTTCATGATTTCTTCAATGCACTGCTCCAGTTACCACAAAGCAGCCGGTGACATATATACATATATATCAGTAGGTCTGTTCTATTCAGTACAGTACATAATGTTACTTATTTATGAACAGGTGTATTTCCTCTACTCAGCTAGACGTGAACCTGTCAAAAGAAAAGTTTTTCATAAAGCAATCAGTTCCTTTTGTCGTCACAAAAATGTAATAATATTCCGGAAGCATTTGCTCTGTTTTTGTTTCCCTCCTCTTGCTCAGCAAGTGTCTGTTTGCCAGTGGAGGGTAAACCTACAGTTGTGTTAGTGAGAATTAAGTTGTAATTTTAGGCTATGTTTAGTCCATATGTTATTTTTAAGAGAAATATTAAAGGCACTAAGATGCGAAAGCATTCAGTTATTTGTGAAACTTATGATAAAATGTCATCAACAGGATGCTCCATGTTCATCATTTAGCCCAGCTGTGTAGCTTGAAATTATGACTTTTTATCATAATATTCCCTCTATATGATAGTTTATTTAAACTGTATGCCCGTGACATAAGACTTTTAGAATTTAGACTTTTAGATTAGTGTGCTACTTGCAAGAATGTTACAGGCTACTTGCTGTACTAGAATTGTGTCATAACCATTGATACCAACTGAGTATTTTAATGACTTGTTGTATGACCTCTGTACTCATAAGTGTTCTACAGAAACCACCACTAAATTTGTATGCAAGCTTATGAAAAGAGCATTTTAGATCAAAGCTTTGCTGCCGATCAAGGTCAGGCACATGAGAGATATGAATTTCTTGCATAGTAAAAATGACATTACACATTTAGAAACTGATATTTCTCGTTGCCTTCATAATTAACGAAACAAAAAAAGCAGTTAGATTGTTACCATCACCGTTTGATCCCCCACAGACCTTGTTTTCAGGTCTGTGTGTCTTCATCATGTTTGAGATGTGTTTAATGACATGGCTGATTTAGTGACAAGAGGGAAGCAGATTTGTCTGGAGAAATAGACATGTTGTGCCTTTAATTGAAGTTCTACCAGGGGCAAGTTGGGCATGAAACCTCATTTCACTGACTTTATCGTCTGTCTTGAAGGGATACAATAGATTAAGTTGATGACGGTTTATTCTCCCATGATTTATTCATTCAATTAATGCTCTCTATTTTGGGCCATGTGTGTAATAGCAATAGTTAAAATTAAATAATTAATAACAAAGATCATCTAAAACACACTAAATGTCATATACATAAATCCAGGGGTAGCATTCTTTAATTTAGATCTTGAGTCCTTAACGTCAGAGTTTCTGTTTATCTACTCAACAGGTAACCGATTCATTTATTTTCATTATATCTTTTGTCATCTTTCAATCATAATTGAGCTTCACAGTGCAAAAATGGCCTGAATTAGGTTGACATTTAATATGTTGCGATCTTCTAAGTATGAAATTGGAGCTACATTGCACTAATTATCTTAATAATCAATTAATCTGATGAATGTTACTTTGACTTGGTCAATGACTCACATGTGACCCTAACGACTATGTAAGGGTTCACATCCACACGGGGTTTAAAGCCTGCACCTCCCCACCAGTTAGTTAGAACTGACAAAGCCACTTGGATGAGAGGCAGGTGCGGTCCCTCATATGGGCAATATGGGCAACATTTGTGGAGGGGCGGCATGAGTGCCCACAAAAAAACAAAAAAAAGAAACGGCTGGAGGCTGTCACCTAATGCACAGCAGTTTAAAGGAGGGAACAGGAATTGAATTGTGGTGCACACAACATTAATACATTGCAGCAAGCTGGGAGAGGTGAAACACCTTCACGAATCTGAAGTCCAGTTGCCTATGATAAAGCACTTAGCTGCTGTTTCATTTTTTGTTGATTGGTTGATCAAGAGATTGTTTCAGCTCTACTTGAAATTTAATAACTTTGCATACAATACTGCTTCCTTGTCTTGTTTGTTGTTGTGTAGAGTCTGTGTGAATTTCTGTCTTTGTACAGGAGTTGCATGATTTCACCTCAGGTTCATGCTGATAAAGTCAGTCAATTTGCAGTTTTCAACTTACAGGATCACGCTTTTTAAAGTGTATTATTTAAATTTTATCATATTTTTCAGCCAAAAGGAAACTTGCTTTTAATGGCTCACTGCAGCACCCTGGCATATCACGAGTCGGAAAAACCTACACAGTGCAGTGCAGTGTATTAATATTGTGTGCACACCATTTCAGTTCTGGTTCACTCATGTAAATTGCTTTGCATTAGATGACAGTTACACTGTTGGAAATGTTGCACTGTACATGAATAAAAGACACACACATTATTATTTATATACTAAGTACAATTGCCGTTTTTTAATTAATCGTTTTATTGTTTAAGCAGAAAGCATAAGAGTCACATCAGACGACAAAAACCTTGAATCTGGCTGCAGCAGTTTATGAAAAACAATGTACATGCACTGAAAAGATAAACTCTACTTGTCACCTCGTCATTGAAGGTTAAATGGCAAATGTTTGATTTGCCGTAATAAGAGTGAGTTTAGTTGCAGGTTTTTCAATTTTTAGGCAACAACACTTTTAACTAGATGAACTAGGAGTCAAAAGTCTAGTTAAGCGAGGAAGAAAACACTTGTTTGGGTTGAGGAAATTAAACATGGCTTTGGTTTGGGGGCTAGATTTAAGATTTTCCCCGTCAGTTGACATTTTGCTTTTAGCAAAATGACTAGGATAATATGAGGCCTGAGCTCACAGAATTTGAGACCGTCGGCAACTCCATCTGCACGCAAGCACTTGGCACTGTCTGAACAGCTGCTGCTTTTAAAACTTTCTCTAAAAAATGTTGCTCTCTCACACAGTATTTATCTCTGCTATACTCTAAATGTTGAGGCAAAGTGTGACAGAGACAGGAGACAAAAGGTTGCAATCCCAACTGAATCCCAGCAAACCACCAAGGACTTGATAAAGTCAGAGATCACAGAGATTACCTCAGCAGAACAGTACACACATACGTTGACCTGAACTAGACTGTTCTTAGTGAATTAAAGGATTTAGTAATTAATAGATTCTTAAATACAGGACACATTGTCTTCCTATTGTGCTGTGAGGTTTGCGTCACCTCAGGTATCAAGACTAATACCTTCTAACTGGAGCAACAGAGTGGAGGTTGTGAACAATAGCTTGTATCACAGTTGGTAAAACAGATGGTAAGTACAGTAATCTCAGGAAGGGATTGTCCAATTATTGGCTTTAGAAGGCTAATGTTAGATGTGTTGATGGAAACTTTAGCCAAACAGCAGTTCTTAATTGAGTTCTGACATTTGAGTCCTGTTTTTCCTTTATAAAAATTCCTTCGTAAAGACTGCCGTTCGATGCTTTTAATCCACCTTAAGGCAAAAATTCCAGATCAGAAATAGCTGGAACTGGAAAAACTAATGGTACAAATTGTGTGTGCATGACACAGACTAAAACAAAGATAAATGTAATCCTATCAGAGACTTTGGGTTGAAGAAAAAACAAAATAATTTGTCTGATCACCTGAAACACAACCAATGTTCTTCAATTTGGCAAGTTAATGACCAAGAAAACTTGACCAGGACACCTTTCAGGATGGAGGAGGAGGGATGGGACTGAAAAAGATGTTATCGCAGATTTCAATTAACGAAACTCACAAAAAGTTGACTGTGGTGAATTTTTGTCATCAAGATAATAGTGAATATTCTCACATGAATGAGGCTGTCTAGCTCGCTGGCGCACAGCCTGCCACCATGGCCTTAAGGTGTGGCTTGCACATTGTTTCCTCCAAGAATCAAGTTAAATTTGGATGCAAGTGACTATGGATTCCAACCTAAAAAACACAGGGAGATGAGGTCACCATTTATTTATTCTTTATTTGTTACAGGAGGATTTATGTTTTCTGATTAAAGATTTGTTGTTCTTCGCAAAAAATAGATTGTGATGCAGTGAAAATACTTTTTTTTCGGTACAAGTGATTATATTAGCACAATTTTAGTTTATATTTTAAAGTTTTAAGACTATTTTGCTGATAATCGGATAACAATAAAATAGCAATTAGGATAGGATAATCATGACATGAATTTCTTATATTGTCCCATGTCTATTTCAGACACAGCGGTATGTAAAAGAAGTGCCTTATTACAAGTCTTGTTCTATTCTTACCTCAGATTACATTTCTTCCTTCTCCTCCAACTTCAGGGATTCTCTGAACTTTATATTGTAATCTTTTGTCTCATTCACCTTTTCCTCTCTTAATGGTCGTCTCTTTGAGATAATTAAAAATATATGTCTAACTGCTTTTTGGTTGGGCCAATCCAGCATCAGACTGGTTAGACTTGTTTTACCCAGAAATGTATGAATTAAAATTCCTTCAATGTTCACATAAAATCACAGTCTTAAGGAATCTGCCTGTCTCTTTTCAGGGCAGCTGTATTGAAAATGCCATCTGAGAGGTAACTTAAACTTTAGAATTTGTAACCATGACAGCACCGTGATTTTACAAATGAGCAGCTTATTTCACTATCACTTAGTGTGAGCATTCATTTGCACTGGTCCTTTGGATTCTTCCCTTGGTTTGATATGGTATATCAGAGCTTTTTCAACACAGATTCTGTTGTGTCTGTAGACAATGCTGATGAGAGCAATGAAACTATACCAAAACATAACAATATGGCCTTAGAACTGCAGCAATGAGTTAAAAGACGCTAAAATACTGTTTAGCGCTGAAGGGAACTTCAAAGTCTGGTGGTTCCTTTTAAATGATGTTTGCTCCATTGTTAACATTAAAATATTGATGAGTGCAGTTTAAATGAAATTCTTCATTACTAATGTAAATGTGACAACTAATTGTAATATTGATTTCAATGTATCAATTGATAGCGAATACCATCACTTTAAAATTAACTGTTGCGCTTCTATGAATACTAGTGCAGTGCCCGTAAGAAAAGTGTATTCCTATAAAAAATAGTGGGAGGTTAAGCAGCTTTTTCATGGATGGCCAAATGAGGCTGTGTTTGAAGGTGGGACGTCAGGGATATTTAGGTTTGTTGTGAAATCCGATATGCCAGGGTATAATTGGCTGTTTTTGACTATTTTTGATTTTGCCATTATATTTCACCTTAAAAGCTATTTACTTGGTGTCATTATTTTCAGCACAACCTCACATGTGTGATTGTACAGTTCTTTTTTCATTTTGACATACTGTATTAACACAATGGACCTAAAATCACAAAAAAACATAAAATCCGAGTAGAAAAAGTTAGATTTTTTTACTGTGAAAACCACAAATATGTTTAACAAACCATTTATTTATTTTTTTTACTTATAATGCAAATATAAATTGTTGTTTGCTAAATTTGTGCATACATTTAAAAAATTTACAAAGTTTTATGAAACTATTTACATTTAAATGCAGGCAATGCTCAGGTCTGCCTGTGCTCCTTCCAGCTTAATAAATAGCTGGACTGCCTGCTTCACATTCAGCTTCTCCTCATTATTCTGACTCATTAAACAAAAAACCTACTCCACTACACACTAAACACACTACACCAAACACTACATAACACACTAACTACACACTCCACTCTCAATATCGCTGTCTACACACCGACCGTCGTTGCCTGTCAATCATCCGCCTAGGTCCCTCCCACAACTTCCTGTTCCTCAACAACCAAACTTGCTGCTTGGACACTTTCGTGACAAAAGCCCGTTTTTACCGTTTCTTCCTGCACCAGACACAAAGCAAACGTGACGGCAATGTTCGCGAAAAAGCGTGGCGGACATTATTTACCCTAGGTCCGGTTTTGGACATGCCGATGCGTCCGGTCCGTCGCCTCGGGAGGTGGGCCGTGTAGCTAGCGGCTAGCGGCTAGTAGCTAGCTAGCGGCTAGCTACACATGAACATCCACAGATTCCGATTCCACTTTGTTGTCCGCGCGTCTCCGGATCTCCTCAGACCCGAACAGACTCGGTCCGGACTCGTTTAATCTCATTAATCCACAACAGTCAGTGTAGATGCACAGAACAGAACAGAACAGAACGGACCAAACCGCCGGCAAAATCCCGTTCTAGCTCGCGCCGCTGCAGGTAATGTTACAATGCTCGGCGGAATTTGTAAAGCATTTATGAAATAATTTATTCACGGTATCATTGCAGTCCAAACAAATGCTTAGATGCACACCACTGAACCACGCAGCAGCCATGTTGAAAGTCTCGGATCAGTGTGATCCTTATCCGCAGAGATATTTGACCAACAGACACATACACACACACACAGACAGACAGACAGAGATTCCGTGCATTTATAGATAGATGTCTCTGCAGTCTACATGCCGACTTATGTGTGTTGAGCACAATATTGGCACTGTGAAGATTTTCAATTATGAGTAGCTGTCCTGGAAGAATAAGCAGCAAAACTATTGGCTAACCATTTGTATCATTTGCAATTAGTGTAAGAACTAAAGCTTGATTTTTTTCCCTCCCTTTCTCTCATCCCTTGGTTTAATTGGCATTTCCATGTAAAAATGTGAGAAAGTCACTAAGACGGCGGCAGCCTTCCATTTAAACAGATTATGGATGGAACAGTTACCAGTGAAATGTTTTCACTTAAATGGAACTCTTTTCTTCAGAGGCTAAACGACTGGAATAGTTTGTGCTGCATGTTAGCCCAAAATAAGAGACAGCGAGAAAGAGGGGAATGAGTGCCTTCGCTACTGTCAGCACAATATAGAGCAGGGGAAGGAGAGAGATATTGAGAAAATGAGGTAGTAGTGAGGAGTAAAGGTGCTGATTGGGGTCATCAGAGTTGGACAAGGCAGAGGAGGAGGGGTCCATTTGATTCATCAGCTATTAACTTGACATTTTCTAGCTACATCATAGTGTTGAGTACACATACATACTCACTACTAAATATGTGTTTAGACACAATATGCAAACACGCATTTACATATAGACATGCGGAGACAAAGATATTCATCAGGAACATCTTTAGGTTCCAGCAGAAAAAAAAGAGTTCTTTCTTCTATTACTGTGTTTTTTCACACAATATAATGTTGAATCAGAAACTGTATACCACTTATATCGGGCTGGTATGTGCCTTTGCACTTTAACTGCATCGTATAACTCATAATTGTGTTTTTACATAACAGAGATAATAGAAGCAGTTAAGGAAAGTATGTGTCCTTGTAGAGTGTGCTTGTGTTTGTCACGTGTGTTGTAACAGCTCACTGAGGTTTTCATGATTAACTATGGGTCCTCGATGATGATGTGCTGAAGATTTGCACTTGCCAGTAAGTTGGTGCAATGTTTGTAATTGCCTTCGTAATGCACCCTGCTACAAAACAATTCCTGCATGAAGTAAAAAATCAAGTGAATCTAATGATTAACAGAATTGACACAGATAGACAGAGCACTTCACACCAGAAATTGTGTATTTATGGTATTTGGTATCTGCTGTAATCCAGAATAATCTACAGTGCACTATTGCTCATTGTTCATCATTAAGACCATGAGCGTCAGTGAAAGTAGACAGATCTTGACAGTATGTGACCTTAAAGTATACAAGTTCAGCCATAAATATAAATTCAGTCACTATCCACTCACCCTCCAGCAAATAGAAGGTTGGGTGAATTTGTGTAGTCCATAAAACATTTCTGGAGCTCCACAGCAAACAGCCTTGTAGCATCTCCTTAACAACTGAAGTAACCATGGATTAGTTTTATAGTGTTAAAAAAAAAAAAAAAAAAACTCACACACACACACAGACATACACACACGCCGAAAAACAACATATAATGGCTCCATACAGTTCGTCTGTCAAAGGCCTTCACAATTTCAAAAAAGTGCAGTGAGCACCACATCTGAAATGGGTACAAGGTGTAAATATTGTCTTTTTTAAATGAGATTTTCACTTGTGATACTTGGATTGTGTCAGGTGAGCTGTATGGAGCCATTTAATATACACACATACATATACATATACTCCTTTTTCTAATCAGGGTAAGAAAACCACAGGTTTTGCCAGTTACGATTTTTTACGCTTACAGGTTAACTATTTTATTGGATACAATTTTCAAGGAGGCGCACCATAAACTTTGCACAATAAAAAATGTAAAAGATAGACCAAAACATCAGATCCAACCAACCAATGATGGGATGAGCCTGTCACGATAGACGTTATATTCGTCCAGACGCCCAACCCTATTGTGTTCATAACAGAAATACATTAATATAAATAGAAAAGAGCAAGCATAACTTTTTTTCATTTCAGGTGTTTGTGCATAAGGTCTTAGGATTCAGCACATACTGTATGTGCTATAAGAACAAGATAACAAGATAGTGCTATGCGAAATTGAACTTGTTGTAATGCTTGGACTCACAACCTATTGGAGGAAATGAGGTTGGTGGGCAGAGAAAAGCATCTGTAGCACTATTAGTAATTGTGGGTCCTGCTGTTTCAAGGGATTGCAACATATCATTAGATCCAGTGAGATGCATTAGTGTGAGGGATGGTAATAGCACCAAGCTACATCTCCCTATAGTCCTTCATTAGCCACTAATCCACCTATGATTGTTATTAGTGAATGGTGTGTGTGTGTGTGTGTGTGTGTGTGTATGTGTGTGTGTGTGTGTGTGTGTGTGTGTGTCTGTGTGTGTGTGTGTGTGTGTGCCTGCGTGCGTGCGTGCATGCATGTGTGTGTGTGTGTGTGTGTGTGTAAGAAGCATTTTGGTGTAGTAGTCTGTATATTAGCCCAGTGATTTATTATCTGGGTAATGCCGTCCCTTCTTCCCCAAAGCTGCTTTGTCCTTTTGCCAATTAATTCTGAGTCTGTTACGACCACAGGGAGAGAGGGAGGGAGACAGGGAGATCATCAACACATACATTGGTTGAACTCCACAGTCAAGTACAGTGCTATATTTTTTGTAAGATGTGGCTGGTTAATTTTGCTCTTCTGTTTTCTTTTGATGTCTCCTCATGTTTTTCTTTGCAAAGTTCGCCCGCTCCTTTTCTTCTCTAATGCCATTCATTTATGCAATTGCTTGCTCATTGTTTTCATTGTTCTTCCCTTGCTTAATTCTTCCATCTTCCACTCTTCGTTGTCCTGCGGTTTTTATAACAACCTCAGGGTCATTTCTCATGCTCTGGATTTCATTCTTAGTCCTGTTGATGAAACACTTAACTAACAACTAGTCACTCAACTCATTTGTCTTGTTGGGCTCTATATTACTTGATTACACCCACTTATTCTGAAAACACTTAATTTTCTCCTGCTCTGTTCTTGCTATCCACCTTCCATCCTTTCAACATTTACAGTACACTCATTCACACAAATGCATCTTCTTGTCTCACTACTTACATTTGAAATGACAGAGAACATAGGAATATGCAGTTATACCATTTTGTTAAACAACTATTCCCAATAAGAATCTGCCAATCTACCAAAATAGATGCAGCTGAGGGAAATCCTCTGGCTCCAGCCCTGACATTACTCCTCTGCTCCCCTGCTGTGACCAGCAAACACTGCTGTGCAGCATCTTCTTTTTGTGTGTTTGTGTGTGTGTGTGTGTGTGTGGGGGGGGGGGGGGGGGGTTAGGGACCTTTTTTGATTCTTATGATTTTGCCCAGCATTGGTATGATTGCTGTTTACTACTGGTGCAAATCATGCAGCACTGATTATAATTACTAGTTGAGATTCAGAAATCACCATGTTTGTCTTGTCCATGTAGCACATTCAGGGAAGATGGGAGCGAGATAACAGTTGAATAGTAACATCCAAATATAACATCCGATTCATGCTGTTTTTTTATTTTCTTATTTGCATAACACCTAATTGGTGCTCTTCAACTTGTATTTGTTGCACAAAACGTGAATTCCCCGGCAGAAGTTTTCCCTGTTATTTCTTTACATTTATTTTCTATATTTTTTTTGAGTAGTCAGTATTGCCCTTTCTCAGCCGGTCTGTACTGGCTGCTAGGGACCACAGCCACTCACCAAGGCATTCGGTGTGTCTGTGTTTGACAAGCCTGCTCAAAGTTCCTAAATGCCAAATTGAGCACCGCTAGTGGACTCAGTTCAGCACCAGCAAGTTAGACCTACCAATTTACTATGTCTTAACACAACAAGTAGTTGTTTCCTGACATCTAATGAGACTGAATATTGTATATTAAACTGAAATCTTCACTGTAGCTACTATGCTAAGAGTGCAGTAAGCACCACATCTTAAGTGGGTACAGGGTGTAAATATTGGTTTATATATCATGTTTAAAACAAAAGAAACCAACAATACTGGACTCTACAATGACAGAATATTGCTTTTTTTTGTACATTTCTGGAAACTATGCCTCAGCCTAACACCAGATGTGGCTAAATGTATCTGCTTAACCTCCTGAGACCCAGGAAAAAAAAAGTTTTTTAATTACTATTTTTTTTTTACATAAATTTAGTGTTGGGGTGGTCAAAAAAATATTGCAAAGAAAAAAAAAAAGTAAACTTAATTTATTCAAATTTTACAGCACGTCCTCTGTAGTGGACAACGGGACTTACTTGTTCTCAAATGTGAAACATTTAAAGGCTGAGTATGTACATGGAAAGTTCCACTGGAATCATCCAGTACACCAAATACAAAGCAAATAGCAAAGGTAGATTTATCTTTTTGTAACCATTACACCTGAACTATGGAGGACCAAACCTGACATAAGTATAAATAAATACATAAATGCATAAATAAATACATAGATGAATACATAAATAAATGCATAAATAAATGTATACATAAATAAATGCATAAATACATAAATAAAAGAATAAATAAATAAATGCTGGAATAAATGTATAAATAAATAAATAAAAGTATAAATAAAAGAATAAATGTTTTTTTTATTTATTTCTACATTTCTGTTCACCTACATTTATTTATTTCTGTATTTCTGTTCACCTACATTTATTTATTTCTGTATTTCTGTTCACCTGCATTTATTTATTTCTGTATTTCTGTAAATGAGGAGGTAGGAGGTCCTAACCTCAGTCAAGAGCATGAATGGTTACAGGAGTGTGCTCGATGAGTGTCTACTACTTCTGCCTTACTAGCAGCGCTGATTCCTGTACACTGTACAGGAATGTTGCTGGCTACCAGCAAGCCCACTCAGCTAACTGTTAGCTGCAGTTGTTGACATTTGTTCATGTAGCTCTGGTTTAGTAATGAATTTGACTGGCGTTCATTTTAACTTGCGAGGGTCCCAGGTGTGCTGGTGGTGTGGTTTGAGAATCCCGTCTGGAGAGAGAGGGGTCCTCAGCCATGTCCGCTAACCAGGAAAAACATTCTGCTCATCGCTCCAAGTCATGTATATGTGTATTCTAGACGAGCGCTACAGAGCACAAATTGTCCAAAAGCGCATGTTGTCGGTCTCATATCTTTGTCGTGAATCTCTGTACTCTCAAACAACTCCTGTGTGGAACAGTATTAAGCATTTGTTCATGACGAGCGGCCCGAGAGCGGCGTGGAGACCCCGGTTAGCTCTTATGTTAACTGCTCGCTGTAGCGCAGCGTCCAGGTTACCTTGTGACACCGGTTACCATCGGGTATTTTTCATTCTGCACTGCGTTCAAATGGTTACTTAAGCCATCGTTCCGAGCCACATACGTCGTTATTAAGCTGAAGCTCAGTCAGTGTGAAAACTGTACACTGTCATACAGCCTGCTGGTCAAACAGTCTGCAGAGTACGTTGACATCCAGCCCGAGCTCAGCGTGTGGTCAATCTGCTGTGGCAAATCGTGAGACGTCCAGATCAACCTGTGATACAAACACCAGTACTAGCGACAATGGTTCATAGGAAAGCCCAGACATGTATCTCACTTTCGGTGGTAACAGCTGTCAACAGTTAACCTGGACACTACGCTCTCAGTGCTACAGCGAGCAGCCAACAGCTAAAAGCTAACTGCTGACAGCTAACATAACATCTAACAGCAGACTCCATGCCGCTCTCGAGCCGCTCGTCGTGAACAAATGCCTAATGTTGTTCCACCCATGAGTTGTTTGAGAGTACAGAGATTCACGACAAAGATATGAGACCGACAACATGCACTTTTGGACGACTTTTGTGCTCTGTAGCGCTCGTCTAGCAGTGGTTTGCAAGTCGCAGCCCCGGCATCTCCGTGTGGGTACAAGTGTTCAAGCCACGTCAAAGCGAACACACATATACATGACTTGGAGCGATGAGCAGAATGTTTTTCCTGGTTAGCAGACATGGCTCACCAGACAGGATTCTCAAACCACACCACCAGCACATCTGGGACCCTCGCAAGTTAAAATGAATGCCAGTTAACCTGTCACACTGGTCGAGGCCATTAAGCTAACTGGAGCTGGTTTACAACGTTACAGAGAGCGAGGCTTGGGATCAGGAATCGTTTGCTTTTGTCTGGCTCTCCGATTTGACCAATCATGCCCTTGACTGAGGTAAGGACCTCCTACCTCCTCATTAACATATGGACACAGAAATACAGAAATAAATAAATGTAGGTGAACAGAAATACAGAAATAAATAAATGTAGGTGAAGAGAAATACAGAAATGAATAAATGTAGGTGAACAGAAATACAGAAATAAATAAATGTGGGTGAACAGAAAGTGGCACAGAGCTCGGAGAGCAGACCAGAGCGTTGCTGTCGGCGCTGCAGCCCCGGCTCTGAGCAACAGGCTGTTCTACTGTTGTGCTAACTGTGGCTAATGCTCCGTGCTCTGCGCCCCGGTACTACTACCACACTCCATATGCAGAACCAGATACACAGAGACTTGGGCACATCAGGAGAGAGCTTGAAGAAAAGTCTGCGAGGTAGTTGGACTCTGTGTTGTCCAGAGACGGCCGGCACACACAGGTCCTAAAATGGTGTAATGTGGCTGGTAGTGATGGCTCGGTCGCGAACGAATCAGTTCGAACGAACGACTCTTTAACGCGAACGATCTGACCTGATTCCCCGTTTCACTTCTCTCTAGTTCGTTCGTTCTCACAGACCAGTCACTGTGTTGTTCACTGTTTAGTTATCAGAGTGGTGAGGAGGACTGCGAGCCAGCCAATCGTATGCTGGGTCTAGGACACTGTCGTCGAATTTTAGCCAATGAGAACCGTTTACATGAAAAAAAAACAAAAAAACCCATTTCATTTCGTTCGTAGCTCTCGTTCTCGTTCGGTTATGATTCCTCTCCTGTCATTCTCGTTCAGTTAGTCACTCGTTGTTGGCTAGCTAGCTTTAGCTGTTAGCTGCTAACTGTCGTGTTGTCTAAAAGTACACATAATCATGAAGTTGCAGCTATGTATTTGCCATGAACTGCAGTGTTATGTTGACCGTTAGCATGATCGTTTGAGAACGAGGAGCTCTCGTTCTCTTTCGTTCACTGATTCCTCTTCTGTCATTCTCGTTAAGTTAGTCACTCATTCTTGGCTCGCCAGCTTTAGCTGTTAGCTGCTTACTGTCGTGTTGTCTAAAAGTACACATAATCATGAAGTTGCAGCTTTCTATTTGCCTTGAACTACAGTGTTATGTTGACCCTTAGCACGATCATTTGAGAACGAGGAGCTGAGAACTGTGCATTAAAATCACAGCTGAACGACGTTGTACCGGAAGTGCGACTGAACAAACGAACGAACGAACTACATGAATGAGTCATCCTGCCGAACTGACCGACGGGAACTGAATCTCGACATCGAACGATGAAATCCACCTCTAGTGGCTGGACCGTCCAGCTCCGCCTTCCCCCAGGCTGCTGCAATTACCTTCTCAAATGATATGCAAACCACGCTCTACTTGCCCCTCCCCTTAGGCCCCTCCCTCTCGACGCCAAAACAGTGACAGAAAGTTGAAACTCAAAATCAGTGACACTGAAAAAAAAGTGACATGAAGAAAAAATCTGAAGATTGTCACTGAAAAATACAAAAAAATCCCAATAAAATAAAATGATAAGATTTTCGGATTTGAATTATTTGAATTACTTTCTTTTTTCAGTGCCAATACTTGTTTCAATGCCAATACAACTGTTTTCAATACAAATGTTTCAATGACAATGTTTCTTTTTTCAGTATTGGTTTTGTTTTCAATGCCAATTTTTTTTTTTGGATGCCAAATTTTAAAGTCACCGTTCTGGCTCCATACATAACATTATGACCACTGACAGGTGAAGTAAATAACACTGATTATCTCTTGATCATGGCACCTGTTAGTGGGTGAGATATATTAGGCAGCAAGTGAACATGTTGCTGTCAAAGTTGAGGTGTTAGAAGCAGGAAAAATGGGCAAGCATAAGGATTTGAGCGAGTTTGATACAGGCCAAATTGTGATGGCTAGACGACTCATCATACCACAGCGCACCTGCAGGAGTTTCATGATGTCCATGCCTCTATGGGTCAGGGCTGTTTTGGCAGCAAAAGAGGGCCAACACAGTATTAGGCAGGGGGTCATAATGTTATGCCTGATCGGTGTATGTCTGAATCTCACTCAATGATTCTATTAAGAATCCTCTCTGCCTCCGTCATAGAGCCAGTGGCGTGCGCAGACTTTTTGAAGGGCAGGGGCGAAAAGAAGGGCACTTAAGCGCGCGTTTTGGCTCCCAAGAGGGCACTTTAGCGCGTGCTTTGGCTCCCAAGAGGGCAGTTTATCATGTTTTAACCAGCCAAGGGGGCAGTTTAATGTGTTTTGCCAACCAAGAGGGCACTTTGGCATGCTTTTTTTGGCTCTCAGGAGGGCACTTTAGCGCGCGTTTTGGCTCTCAGGAGGGCACTTTAGCGTGCGTTTTGGCTCTCAGGAGGGCACTTTAGCGCGCGTTTTTCAACAATTGGGCCACGAGGGGGGGCGACTGCCCCCCCTGCCCCCCCCTTGTGCACATCACTGCATAGAGCTGTCTACTGAACAAATATGAAATAAACATAAGTACAAAGTCCTGACGTCCAGTACAGAGGACATTTATAAATTAGCTTTTTTTCAAATGAAAATAAATAAGCTCAGCTCTGAAAACTCAGTCAAATATTTCTGAGATGTTTACTTACTTAAAACTATTGAAAAATAACTTCTTTTTTTTCAATTATGAATATCATGCATACCTTTCTTTTTTCCATAAAATGTGCTTTTTGGGACGGTGGCCATTTTGAAAAGTCATGCACAGGCAAGTTGGCAAGGCCAAACCCCCCAAATGTGGTGTCATTTTAAAGCTCCAGTTGTCCTCTTCAAGGAACAACAGGACTTAATAGAGTGACATGTAAACGTAATGTCCACTACAGAGGACAAAAATGAATTGCTGGGTCTCAGGAGGGGAGTGAATTTGGCTGAAAGTCTGGATGATATCTGACAAATCTGAGGTAATTCACTACACTTTTCATACAAAGGGGGGTAAACTTCCCCTTTTCTGTGATATCATGTTGGGTTCAGGAGATATGACGCAAAATCCATAATTCAGTTATGGCAGAAAGTAAAATGTTAGCAATGACCACCATGGCCGCCATGGCCGCCATGGCTATCCATGCTGGCCTTGTGGTGTTTTTTGCAATGGCTCCATCTCTGAAAATGATCAGGGCTCCAAACTGTGCAAGTGTACCAAGTTTCATGCTTTTTATGAAAAGGTGCAATTTTTTCCCCCATGTCATCTGGACAATGGCAGAGAATTGTGGAAACTTTTTTTTTTTTTTCAACAAATTACAAAAAAAAAACACATCATTTGGTATAAAATAACTTATATTTCTTTATTGTCATTCAAATTGCACCTTACAGTGCAGATCGGAATGAAATTTCAAAGCAAAAAGTTTTTTTTAATTATACTTGGTGTATTACAATGGTTTATTTAATATTATTCCCAGAAAACAAAAACAAATAAATATTTCAACAAATGTTAAATCATTGTTTGACAACCTTATCAGACATTTCCCAACCCTATCTTACCTTCTCTTAAATACCGTCTCCTCTTTCTTTTTTCAATCCCTTTTCAGGTCCAGAGTGGTACTTGGTCAGAGTGGAGTTGACAGTGACTGATGTAAATGACAATATCCCTGAATGGAGCATGGTTCCTGCTCCCTACCTTGCTGTGGTTTCCCCTGAAGCCTCTGCGGGCTCACTGGTCTACAAGCTCCATGCACAGGATGGGGATGAGGGCAACAATGGCGAAGTTGAGTACTTCCTTTCTGATGGTATGTTATTTCTTCTTCTGTTTTCCTGCATGTCGTCTCATTCAACATTTTGTTTCCAAAAAAAAAAAAAAATGTTCTTTTTCTGACTGTTAACCACCTTTTGTGCACCAATTCTTGGTTTTGCATCCATAGACAATCATTATGACATGAAAGGTATAGGGTTTACTAGTAACATTACTTTAGTTTCTAAATAACATGAACAGTTTGCTTGGTTTTCAATGAGTATTTCATCATCGGTGTGTATGATCCAAGACAAATAAACATATCATGATCAACACTTTTTTCAAAATGTTTTCTATGATGCAGGATTAAGTGTGTTTCTGGTACTTCAGGTCAAATTTAAACCTCTACTGACCCAGTAAATATGTTACACAAACGTAGTTATTTTACAGTATAATGGAATACATTTCTACACATTGCAAAATAATTGCTTTTCTTATTGTCTACCATGTAATAATTTTGTCTGTCCATTTTGGAATCTGTGAAACCACTGTCCATTGAAAGGAGGTCTTCCACTTTTCTCTATGGGGGTGACAGAGAATGAATTGACATTAAAACGTAGCCTACAAGTAAAACAAACATTGATTACAGTTTCTAGACTGAGCTTTTCAGCTGTTATCCAAAAAAAATGGAAATACCCCATGCACAGCAGTGCTTCTCTTCTGTGTGTATCCAGTACAGGGCAAATCACATCAGGAGCAAATCTGATGAAGCTATGTGCAAACAACATTGCTTGCTCCTTCTTGTTGTTAATGTAACTGTTAATATCATTAGTATGTGCTGGACTATAGGTTTTCAGTTGTTTAAGTGATGTCATTTCAATTAATGTGTGAATGCAGGATTGTGTGATTACAATATATTTCGCCAGCTCTTGAACGCAACAGTGTTTTCTTGCCTCGCAGTCCTTTGCCCTGGTTAATTCTGAGCTCTGACCTAAGGAGCCTTTTATGTGTCCAGAGGTAGTTTTGTGTCTCACTATTCTTTTCTTAAATGCCGAAAGTATTCTCATGATGAAACTACAGAAAGAAATCCTGATGAACTGGATCAAAATCAAGACAGTTGTACTCATTACAACAAAATCCTTTTCATCTTTGTAGTTTATCTGCTCATTATGCTCATAATTCTTGTTGCCTTTCTACTAATATCTGGGATTTATCTACATCTACAGCTACTGAAAAAACATAAATTCTTGTTTCTCTCAAATTACTTCTTAATGTATCATTTGCCCTGTCAACATTTTGGGTCATCTATAATATATTAAAGATAATTATGAACCTACGCTTACTTTTAGTTCATTCTCTACATTACTTTCATCTGCATATTGTTTTTATTTTATATAACTTGACTGACATTGACATTGATCGATTGCTATTCATATTATAGTCCACAAATCCAAAACATTTTTACCTGTGATCAGTGATGCATAAGACCCATGCGGATTATGGCCTCTCAATGAAAAGTGTTGCTCCAAACAGCAAACATATTGTTATTATCTGCAGGTGGTGATGGTCGTTTTGAAGTGGACAGGAAGAGCGGCCAGGTACGAACTACAGGCCTTCCCCTGCAACAGGACAGGGAGTACCTGTTGACAGTGGTGGCTGCCGACCGGCTGGGCAGCCGCAGCGCCCCTGCTGTCATCTCTGTGGTGGCAGGAGCCCGGCCACCACAGTTCACCAATGCCTCCTTCACCATCGCTATACCAGAAAACACCCCTGAAGGACAGCCGTGAGTTAAACATACGCACACAGGGAAAGATAAAAACACCTTTTCCTACTTTCAGAATTATCAACCTGAGTATATACAGTCTGTTTAGCTTTTTAATACACAATTACTTTTTTAACCTGATATTTTCTGTTTGAAATCTATATGAAGGGGTTCATCCAATTCCTGTATTCACACACTTGTTCACACAAACATTTCTCTTTCTACCACAGACATGATTGAAATCCATTCAGATGAACATTAATTTTACTTTGCCTGTGTTTGAAAAGATGAACTCATTCACACATGCCCACACATCTTTGTGTTTTACAGCCTGCTAAATGTATTTCCATATTAGAAACATGAAGATGTGTAGCACAAGAGAAAAGGCATTGCCTTCAAGTACTTATTTACACACATACAGAGACGCAGATGCAAGCTGACACACCCGTGTACACACGCACAAACACATGGCCTTAGGTCCAACTAAAGTGTTAGTTATGACTGGTGTCCTTGGATTCTTCTCGTTTTTCGCCTGTAGTTTCTTTTTTTCTATTCGACTGACACATTTACCGATAAATCGGATATTTCCGTGCGTTTTATGTTGATTTCATCAGGAAAGTATGTAAGTCAAATATGGTATGCCAATATGCCCAACACAAATTCAAGTAGAGATTATTTACTCATTTTTTGTGTATCTATCTATCTATCTATCTATATATCTATCTATCTATCTATCTATATGTATATGTATATGTATATATATATATATATATATATATATATACATATATATATATATATATATATATACACTTAAAAAAATTAGTAGATAAAGTAATCTCTACTTGAATTTGTGTTGCTCCTCAAGCGTGTATGGATAATTCCATCCTTTATTGTTTGTAAATGTAACTGTGACAAGCTAATAGTGTGTCATTTATTTTATGATTAATTACAAACAGCTTGTAATTGAAATTACCAAAAATAATCATTTAAACCCCTTTTTTTAAGGTGTATGAAGAGTAAATGCTGATGTAATGTACAACATTGGAAATCAGTTAGAAGCAGTTCTACATTAGTCTGATATTTTGGAAATTATCCAGATATATTATGGCTGAGTTTAAGTCATTTTTCTTTATAGGTTATTTATACTAATGGTGTTCTGATCAAGATTTTTGGGGCCGATCACCGATCACTTGGAAGGCACTCGGCTGACACTGCTCAGAAAGATGTTTCTTCATTTTATTGTCATATATAGTTGTTAGTTATTAGTGGCATAGAAAAAAATCACAATTAAAATGTTGAATTAATAGATAATTATATTTATTTTATATTGATTCAAAGAAATAGTTTCAAACCAAAATGAGAAGGTATCTCTGAACTGAACAGAATTCAGAAAAAAAGTTAATAGGACAGATTTCCGTTGTGTCAGTCTTTGTACTGAGGTCTTTATGCCCTGAAGCCACGACTCCACCACCTGGTTGCTGCTTGTACCTGATTACTTCAGATTAAAATGTAGACAGATGCAAAGTGTCTGTAACACCAAGTACTTTTACCAAGATGTACTCAGCTAAAGTACTTGTACTTGTTGTGTTTTCATGTTTAATTTCAGTTCACAGTTTAACACTTCATGTTCCTCTGAACAGTTCTGCTGCATTTAGCTCCATTGTAAGCTGTTAGCTCTCTCAGCAGAAAGATGTTAGCTATGATTGCTGTAAGCTCTCATGCTGCAGGTCTTGAAACAAATGGCATTATGTTGTTCCCACTCAGAAAATGTAAACAGACAACGACAAATGATAAATTGAAATATCTACGATAGAGCAACTCTTCTCCTGCTGTTACCATAGTTACTTCTCTCTCCACAGCGCTGTGTTATCACTGGTTATAATAACTTGCTGGCATATCAGCACAAGAGGTAATGTTGTGAGAATTGTTAAGACGTAATGGTCCATCTATCCCATAAACAGCTGGCTGGCATGACCTTTCCAAAAAACTGCGCTGGTTAAACCAGGAGACTACTGAAAATCCGTATTGATAATGTAAGGAGGATAGCTAGTGGCTAGAGAATAGTGAACAAGCAGCAAGCAAGCAGCAGAGTCTTGCTTTGTGTGGCAGTAAAGCACCACATGAGCAAACTGTCTCGTGTGTTTACCTGGCTCTACTGATAGGGCTCTGTAGAGACCACCGGTGCCCGATTAATCGGAGCACCCTCAACATATACAAATATTGCTGTTTGCAGGGCACAGTGCAAACGCAAAGCAGAACCTAAAACAAAAGCCTCACGAGTTCTTCAGTTCAAGTTACCAGTTACCACTCAAACACACAAAAAGATTTTGAAAAAAAAAAACGTAACCATGCAGATAAATGTATATTCTGCTCTCCCCTACCCAACCTGGTTTTTCAAATCTAATGGTTTACTTTTCTCTTTCTCCCTAGCTTCCTGGTCACACCTGCTGTGTCCTTCCAGAAGAAACCAATTGGTTACAGCCTTCTCATCAATCCCAGTAGTCTCTTCTCCATCACAGCAGAGACTGGTGAAATCAGCCTGACCCGCCCTATCGACTACGAGGGTGACCAGCATCGCTACCTGCTATTGGTGCGAGCCAGCGAGGGCCTGGACAGCATGAGCAGTGCAGCTGAGGTTGGTGTGTGTGTATGAACTTGTGTGTGTTATGTGTGTGTGTTTGTGTCGTGTGTGTCACATGTCTTACCTTTTAATTATAATGTTTATTTTTGACTATTATTATTGTATTTTATAATATTATTGTCATTTGGCTGCTGTGGCAAACACATTTCTCAATTTTTGGGGCAATAAAGGAATACTGATTCTGATTCTGATTTTTCTTTCATATTTAATGACTGAATGGTCTTCAACGCTCTGTCATCACACGGTTGTCTTGTCACATCTGACAGTGAGTACAGAATACTGCAAACAACATCAGTTTTATAAGTCTTCAAATTAACAAGTCTTTCACCAGAAAGGTGATGTCATTTTACTTGATAGTCATGCAGCACAGCTGACTTTGATCTGCTGTATTACAAGCTATTGTTACTTACTTCTCAGGTAGAAATGTTGAACCAGTGTAGTTATAGTTAGCTGGAGAATGCTGTGGAATTGTGGGTTAGGGTTAGGGTGGTTTAAGTCTCAAAGTATGAGTATTGTCTTTAGTCGAAACCAAAAATACTTGTCTGTCTGCAGTAAGTGCTCTGGAATTGTCAATGACTTCCTCATTTCATCAGGAAGTGAAAGAACAGCGGCTGACTGCTGTAGGCATCAATGCATCTGGTCTTGTTTCCATCATTATTCTGGCTTCGGGCTAAAAGATGTCCTGCTGAACCATCTGTCCTCAGCTGCTCCTCTCTGGGATCTGGGACTACAGAGCACTAAAAACCTGTATGGAGAGAAAGAGGTGGAGACTTACAGGGTGATTACTACATTCAGTAGGTGAGAAGAGAGATAAAGGGAAAGGGAAAGAATAAAAGAAAGGAATTAGCAGTGAGTTGTGTGCCCTCATCTGCCCACACTGTTTCCCTGGGTAGCCTCAGCCCATGACTGTCCTCTGGAGCCTGGGTAAGCTTTTTCATCATCCGAAAGTACAGTCCCATCTGCAGTGAAAAGCCAGCGCCTTGTTGACACTGCAACCCCCTTCCCCACAGCCGCCTATAACAGAAACAATGCTGTGTGTGTGCGCCCAACACTGAACACAATTCAATTCGATTCAAACTGTATTTATCCCCACAGGGCAATTCAGTTCACATGCATGCAATGCACTGCTTTAAAGTGAAACTCTCGCCTAATTTTTTTTGTGAATGGTGTAAAAGCATAATTGCGATGAAAGAGGCACTTTTAAGATTTACCATATTTTCGTTTTTTGGGTCAAACTCATTTTCAATGGGAGTGCTATGGGCACTTTTAAGATAGTATCAAAATCACTATTTTTAAAACACTAAGAAGGCTCGAAACCACATGAAACATTGCTCGTAGTATCACCAGGGTCTCTACACATGAACACAAGCATTGAAAACATTGTGTACACAGAATTTACTAAAGAGAAAGTTTTTGAACAACTCATGTTAGCAGTTGCTTGTTCCGCCAGCCGCCATCCTGCCAGCCATGACATACAATTTCCGAATGCGACATAACTTGGAGGCGAGTTAAGGTGGAACGCTACTGTCTTCCGGCAACAACTATCCACATGATATCTCATGTGACTTTTCCGGCTTTTTATTTTAGTAGTGTTTCTTATATGAGGCTCCTTTTTCAACTTCAAGGTTGATATTGTTTTTCACTAATGACAAAACAACAAAATATTCATGCATTTATATGGAACTAAGCTTTAGGAGTGGTCCAGCTTTAATTTTGAGATCATTTTTGGTTTTGCATTAGAAAAAAGTGAAGTTGTGTCACAGAATACTTTGATATGGTGCTTTAAACAGAAAAAAAAAAGTTTGTGGTACTGTTTCAAACATTTAAATGGCCAGAGGTGAGTGTTTAGCATCCTGCGTTTAGCGGTAGGAAGAATGTTTTGTAGGCTAATCGTAATCGTCGGGAAACATTTTACATATGCTCTGTACTTTATATTGGCTTTAATGCCCTCGTTCTTGCTTTTCGCTGCCTCTTGAACAGGATGACAGAATCATTCATTACATCACATTTAAACAATTGCGAGGATAATGGACGGCTGAGTGGCTTCAACAAAGCATAAGTAGTTTATTAATATAGTGAATGGTTGCGATATGGCATTAGACGCCACAATCAACTGTTTAAGTATTCAGTCTTTTTACACCTCAACTGTTTAATTAACAATAGTTTACATGGTATCTTTTTTAAGATGTTCATTTGGCCAACCAACCTCTTAACTGAACACAAACACTAAAATCATCCAGCTCTACCTAACAGTTCCTTTACTCCAGTGCTCCATACTGCTTCAGGTGATTGATAGTACAGTAGGTTCTTTGCCACCATTTTAGCAAACAGACTTGATGCCATTAGAATAAACTGTGGTGATATACAATTGACTTTATCATATTTCTTTGTTTTTTTGCGGTGACACAACAAAAGTGAAATGGATACTCCACTCATTGAGTGATTCTAACTCTTTTATCTTTAGAGAGAAAAGAGTGACAACATGTGTTTATTGGCTTCAATGACAAATAGAAATGGATATAGGCCTATATGTGTTTTGAGGCAAGTAGCCTGTCAGTTAATGGAGGTTAATTAGTGAATGTAATTCTGAGACAAAGACAAGACAAAGTGTAGGGTTACATTTGAACAGCATTTATTTGTGGAAAACCACAAGTTAATGAATGTAATTAAGCGCAATAGTCACTGCACAGGTGAGGCTTAACATTCACATCATTTCTCATGACCAGCCCTTTAATACTACCGCTTTTCAAATAGGAACTCACATTGAGATTAGCATCTCTTTAACAAGGAGGACCTTGCCAAGACAGGGTCAAATATCAGTGTAAAGGATCCGGAGAAGATGGTCGTCCAATACCCAACCTAAAACTAACTTCACTGCGTTTTTACTCTTCTCTGACCACTCCTTAAGCTTGAGTTTTAAAGAGCATCTTTCTTTTTACATGGCCGGACCATTTAGAGAATTCAATCAGTGATCCAATGGGCCTCACTCAGATGGTGAGAATAGTAAAGCAATGGTTGTGTTGGTTCCCACATACAGTAACGGAGAAATCGGGCTGCTTTGTTTACCTTCCATATGTTTGTATCACATGTAGCATTAGACTGGGTGTTAATGCAGTCACATTATTTTTTTATGCTAAACACTTGTGACTGTAATGACAGTACTGCAAAATCCATGGCATTCCACGTGACAATAGTGACAGAGATGAAACTGGGATATTCCCCACCCCTACTGCAGGCTAATGGTAATAATACAGGTGTTGTGTGTGAGAGTACATAGAATTCAGTTTGACTCTGTTCATCAGATGTGTTTGTGGGTGTAGCTGAACTGGTAAAATTCTTCCAGAAAAATTGGTCAGAAAAAAGAAAAAATAATAAACCTTACATATGCTGCAGTATACCTCACACTAGCACATTCTAACATACTGCCAACAACATAACAACAACATTGAGTCATGGGCTAGGGAAGAACAAGAACAAAAATACCCCTGTCATTTATTAAAACTCAGTCTATGAAGCTGCGTCCTCATAACTGCAAAACACTTCTCCTCAGTAATTAAAAAACAACCAAAACAAAAGAGACTTTCTCTGGATAAAATACACCATTTTGTTGTAAGTCACTAAAGGAGGGTGTGGATCTTCAGTAATTTCCCTCCACAGTGGCAAACATGCAATAGTCAGCATCTTCCATCGGTGCATTCACATGGAAATAAAACACAGCTTAAAAGAGCTCTTGTGCAATAGGCTGCACAAATACGTCCAGAAAGATTTGAGGCATATGTTTTTTTTACAGGCTGCTAAAGGATAATGAGAGAAATTATATGAACATTTCAAATTAAGTTACTTTTTAAGGAGCTGTGTAAGCTTAACTAACGGAGCACATGCTATTCTGAGTGAAACATAAATCAAAATGTTTTCACAAAGGAGTCCACAGATGAGATCCATTTGAGGTCCTTGATATTTAAAGCCTTGACAAATGTGGTCACACAAAAATAACCAGACATCTTCCCTGTATGTTCTCTGGCTTTAGAGTGTATTGTTACTTAACTGGGTGTTGAGCTACTCATGTAGTATATGTGTTCCAGGAAGCTCAGATCTAAGACTACTGCCTGTCTCGTGCATTCTTGTTTGTCCTGGTATAGTAGTTCCACCCACAAAGGGATTTTACCCATTTGTCATTTTTACTTTATAAGATAAACATTCATTTATGTAGTTTTCATTTCAGAAATGAAAAACAAGCTATATCCATTCTTCCATCTGAATGCAGCAAATTTCGACAACCAGTGTCCAACTGCAGGCATTAGTGTTGGAGTCGTGTGTCGACTTGCAGAACACCAATAACATGGCTTCTAACAAACATGGAGTGGAATTAAAACTCTCCTTCTCTATTTTTAAATATAAAGATACTGTCAGCCCTGACTGGGTTCTCCTTGTCAATCCCTGAGCCTTTCTTGCCCTGAGGCTGGCATATATTACATAAGACTTGCCCTCTTGAGATTGGCATACAGCCCCAAATAAAAATACAACATGACAACCTTTGACCATGCCAAAATATATACTTTTCCTTAAGCATTTTGGCTGTATGCATAATATTTAATTTTAGAATTCAAGAATGCAGCTGTCCTGGGAGAATGTGTATGCATCATAATTGCCTCCTTTTCTTTAAGCCAGTGCATCATTATTTAGGTGTTCTATTTCTCCCTATTTCTATTGTTAGAGTTTAAAATAGTATCAGTCTTGGATAGCAAAATTGATGTTATTTGTTTTCCAATGAAGAAGTAATGCCATCACTTCAACTTGTGTAGCTGTCTTTTTCTGCTTTTGATTTTATTCTGCTTTTCAGAAATCTGTCTCCGTCTGCCAAAATAGCTAACAGAGGTGGTATATTTGTGTGGATGGGAGTCACTGAGCATGACTTTAATTTGCAGGTAGTTTCCAAGTTTCTCCCTCCAGGAGTGATAGCTCATCGGCACCATTAGTTACCTAACCAGCCCGAGACCTGCCTGCAGCTGAGTGTGCATGCTTTTGCCCATGTCTGTGTACGTGTGTGTTTGAGCTCATCTTGCTTTATTACAGCTGACTTCACCTCTCTTCTCATTCAATCTTGCTTTTCCTTAGCCTCGTTCTTATATGTTGCCAAAGCCTTTGCCATTTCCTCATTTCCTGTCATCCTGGCACATACGCTTGCTCACTCTGGCATGCATTTCCACACACACATATATACACACACAGCCAAACAAAGATTACACTGACTGGCAAACACAAACAAATCACCTCAGGGAGTTGACATGGTCAGGTTTTATTTTGTTGTCCAGTGCTTCGAAGCTGATCTTTGCTGAAGGATTAACTGATATTACAGAACTTCATCTTACCTACCAGGACGTAATACCAATGGTATTTACACAGTTTGTGTGTGTGTGTGTGTATTACAGAGTGATCTGTATTGTTAGTGTGTATAGCGTTGTGTTTATATGGAAGAGAGGAAATGGGGCTGGGGGTCAGAGAGGCTTGCCTGCCAGCCCATGTCTGTATTTATTCCTCTTGAATGCTGCAAGCAGGCAGTCAACATCTGCTAGAAGATGCTGTGTTTGCCTTCATGTCCCTAATGAACTGAACAGCGTTACAATGTTTTATGCACGCACACGCACGCATGCATGCACACACACACACACACACACAGACACACACCCGGACACACGCACACAGACACACACGCTCACACCACACAAATACATCTTTGCACACTGATCCACACTCATTTGTTAGCTCAGGGCTTCTGAAAAACTGCAATAGATTGCATTCTCCACTGATCTGCTGAAGCGACCATGGTGCCGACTCTGCTGCAGCTCCCTCACTGAGGAGCAGTACATAAACCAGAGGGATCAGGGTCAGGGCACACCTTTGGGGAGGGTTGGTACGGGGCTTTCTTTTGGTTAGGGATAGGGTTAATTTGGGTTACACGCAGATGAAAACGACTCTGGACCGAAAGAAAACCAATTCTGGTTGTTGCCTGAAGTAGTAATCCCAGATTTAAATTTTCATAACAGCAACACAGTATGACTTCTAATCTCCAGCCTTTCCACTTGTGATTGCCTGGACAGTTTTAGCACACGTAGATACAGTAACAGCATCCCAGAAACATTTATTCATGTGTAGTTCAGAAATGCAGAAACTAGATATGCATTTGTATTCTTTAAAAAATATATTTTCTTCTGTTTCTTTCTGTTAAGTTAAATGTATTTTATATTTCCAAAACGTTGTCATGTTAATGTTAAAGAAAGTTTAATTACTTTAAAAACAGATACAAATTATCACACTATGTCAATACCTTCAAGATTTCATTTTCACTGGTTTTGATGACTACATGGGACAGGGATTTTCTTTTCTTTCTTTTTTTTCTTTTTTTTATACTTTATTAATCCCAGAGGGGAAATTATTCTCTGCATTTGACCCATCACTAGCTGCATATATATTGTAAGTACACACACACTGCAAGCTAGGAGCAGTGGGCTGCTGTGACAGTGCCACATTTTGAGTGAGAAGTCTGTTTTATAAAGGTTACCTTTATTCATGTACTCATGCCACCCAATATTTCTTTTGACTCCCTCTGTGTCTCTCTCCATCTTTCAATATCCTCCCCTTCGCTCCTCACTTCTCAGGTGCGTGTTGTCATTGTTGATGAAAACGACTGTGTTCCAGAGTTCCTCCAGTCCATCTACAGCAAGGATGGTGTACCAGAGACTGTGACTACAGCAACCTCCCTGCTACAAGGTGAGACATGGGGGAACATCTCAAAAGCTCCCCATCATGGTCAACCACCTATTAGTCTGTCCTGGACAACATCACTGAGTGCAATGCTTTATTTCTACCTTGAAACGGCATAAAATGACCCAGGACTCAGAGCAAAATAAAAGTGGCTGTGCTTTTTAACATTCATGTGTTTTGACTGGACAGGAGCCTGAGTTGGTACTTGTCAGCACTGGCAGTGGTAAAGTCACGGGCACTTCTATCAGTGTAGCTGCTCTAGATACTCCTTTTCTGTAACAACCCAATTTCGACACAGGGATCTCCTATGTTTTCATCCTATGTTAGGAAATGGTAATGATAACCTTGGTGGGTATAACTTATCACAATTTGATCTGTCACAGTGTGACTTAACACTGAGAAACCCAGTCCTATTTAGGTTCTGACAGACTGCCAACAAAACTGACAGCAAAGCATTTCACACTTCTCCCTCCCTCTACACTCTGCTCAAGATTACTCTGGTAGCCACATGCTTTTTAAAATGAATGTTATATCTTAATGTGTTTAAATATTGATCAGAAGTGCATGACAAATAGAACAAAATGTCCCCCCTCAACATCATTCTGTTTACAGCTCACAACAAAGTGTTTAAAATGAAATAAACATGTTTACTTACTGTAGGATAAAATGAAACCACCAACAGAAAAATGTAATGAGTATTGACAAGAACAAAATGCAGGCAAATGTAACACCACATGAAGTGCGTAAATTATTAATGACTGCAGTTACAACACCTCGGTGGAAGTGCTCATAAGCTTCAGCTGCAGGCAGAAAACTTTAAGGTCGGATTCACATTACAAAGCTTGGTTGTTTATATACTTGTGCCACAACCAATCATCCTCACTGCTACCATTATCACCATCACCAAGGAGATAAGGTACATGCAAAAAGTTTACAAAGAGTTACTGTGTCACACTAAATAACAGAACAGCTGTGACCTGTAAAACACAGTATATCCTGAGAAAATAGTCATGTCGTCTTTACGGTTGTAAAGTGAGTGAGTGAGTGAATAAGGGAGGAAGTAAATGAGTGAACATCGGAGTGAGATGTACAGTGTAGGAGGCGCAGCAGGCGCCATCAACTGCTGCCAACACCAGGTGCACCATGGGAGGCGAGAAGTTTCACCCTGCTGTGCTGCTGCTGTGTGTGTGCCCACCCATGTGCATGCACGCGTTCGCACGTCAGCGTTGGCAGAGGGTTGTCTGTACTTTTTAGACTATCATTGGTAAAAGCAAAGACAAACCAAAAAAAGAAAACAGATGCCAGGTAAAAATCTATGAGGAGTTTCTAATATTAAGATTAAAAATCTTTTTCTTTTCAATAACAGGCTGCCTGTTAATTGTATCTGAAACAGTAGTGAAAGTGCATCCCACTCATTTCTGTAACCCTCGGTTGGGAGAGTGTGGGCCCAAAAGCGGACATTGATGCTTGAAGTAGGTTACAAGGTAATTTATTGATTTCTGAGTGTGTAGAGGTGGAGGTGTGGTAGCTCACGTCAGCGCTGGTGGTAGCGTGGTGAATTGAGACGCAGGTGAGCACAGAGCAAGGCAGCTGGCTGCAGAGGTGCGGAGAGCTGGATGGCTAGAGCTGCAAACACTGGAAGTCTGCCTGCTGGTAAACACTGGTTGTAGAGAGAACACCGGAAAATGTTAGATCTCCAAGAGAGCAAAATAAACTAGAAGTCATAAAAAACGACGATCTAACTTGAGCCATGTACCACATCGAACTGGTGAAATCATCTGGCAGCAGGCAGCATGGAAGGCAGGGCTTTATCAGAAGGTGCTGACCTGCTGCAGGTGAGCGCATGACAGCAGCTTCGGTACTGGAGAGCTCCGCCCAGCCTCTCACTGCACCTCTGCAAGCGCAACAGAAAAAAGAAAACACAACAAGAACCAAAGTATCCACTACAGAATATGACCCAACTTGACACATTTCCAGGGTTTCAATATTCAAATTTGAACACAGGTAATTAACTTTTAAACATAATGGGTTGAAAATGCCTCACAGAAGGTGCACCTTTGCCAAAATCATGTCTGTTTTTTTCCCCATTAAATTTCCAATATATATTTTTTTAAATTCTTAACTGCATGTTATGACAAATAAATATAATTATAGTTCGAGTTCTGTGTGCAGTTGTAACCAAACTGCACAACCTTCCGAAATAAAGTCGTGATTTTTCCACTTACTTGATTAAATGGGTTAAAAGGCACAGTGTTAAAGTAAATGAGCAGGGAGAAATAGGCATCCGGCATCGTTTTGCTAAATCATTTGCTGGTAATCCTATAATCAGTTCCATCGTGAGAGTGGAAAAATGTGTACTTTGCCATGTTGGGAAAAAAAACTATACCAAGCAAGCCAATTATCTTGCTTTCTGTAGAGATCTGAGGCTCCAACAGTTTCCATCTTCAGTACAAAATCATTAAATGCCAGAAAGACATGTGAGATGCAGCCAGAAATGTACTGAGCCCCCATGTAGTGATGCCATCACAACAATGCTGATTCAAGATACTGATAAATTCATGCTCAAATGGTGCTCTGAAGAGTACAAATCTGTACTTAGTAAATTAGATATTGACACGTGTTTGGCTACTGCATGGGATCGGACTCTAGACAGTAGCACTGCAGTTTGTTGTCTACCCTTCGGCATTGGATGGGAGGTTATTTATCATTTTACAGCAGCAAAAAAGCTGCATTTCAGCTGCAGTTCAGAAAAATGCCAGTCCTCATAACTGAGACTGTAATGCTGGATAAACACACACAAATTCACTTTGGCCAACTTGCAAGGCTGACATCAATCTAAATAACAAAACTTACAAACACCAAAGTGAGTAACATAGAAAAGTGGGACCAATTCCAGACAAAAATTGACATTTCCACGCCTGATTGATGCAGTTTGGGGTTGTGTATTGCAATGTCTTCCATGCTAAATAGAAGGCAACGTGACTCCAACAGCTGAAAACAGTTTCTCTATATGTAGGAGAAACTGTTTTCAGCTGTAAAGTGCTTATGACAATTCAATGATGAAACATTGAATGTACTTAACACTTTTGACAGTGCATCCGTTTTATGCTGTGCATTTACCTGAACAAACAGGTGAACACAGCTTGTTAAAACATTCCCATGCTTGATTTTTCACCTCAACAGTACTGTAAAGCTGAATTTAATTAGTGTTCCTGTTCTTAATAATGGGATGCTCTTCTCTTCGTTGCAGCTCAACGTTGTGGTTTAGATGCAGTTGATTTTAGTTTAGTTTGATGGTTGACAAGCATTTTCTTTATTACCACAAAATTTTCAAATAAATGAATTAATTAATGAATTAATATATTCCACGTAAGATACTGAAATAAATCATGTGAAGGAACACTTACAGTTTATGAATCTTCTTTGGAACTGAGATATTTTATTTGGTATGCGGTCTGTTGGTTGAAGTAAACGTTGTGTGTTTGTGCCTTTATTCATGTGCATGGCTTTCTTGTGTTTGTTTTTGTGTGTGTATGGGCACATGAGCCAAATGCAAGGTAAGGTGGATTGGGGAATCGAGAGTTTGATGTTGAAATGACTTGTTAGCGGAAAATATGCTTATTCAAATCCCTGGTGGTCTTTTCGGTTTTAGCAAGGCAATCAATTTGTGGCCAAGCAAGTTCTGGCTCCATGGATTCCCAATGTGTGATGCAGAAACGAAAATGTTGCAAAATGACATACCTCTCAGTTGCATGCTGTGCAAATAATACTAACTCCCATTCTGTTATAGAATTGAACATTTAAGTCAGCATCACTTCCCTTTTCATACTTCATTCACACATAAGAAGTGGATATCCTGCGCTGAAGATAATTTGCACAAGCAACAATACTCAGCTCTAATCTTAATAAGAGAACAGATTGCACTTTCTTATTTGATTCAGCTGCTACTTTTCTCTGTCACGCTGACTGAAATCAGTCTGCTTTATTGGCATAAAACTACATTTGTTGCAAGTAATTAATAATGGGTGACTTAAGAAAAAAAAAATTGGGACAAATAAGGAAACAGTAAAAAATAGAACATGTAAGTATTAACTGTTTTTGTACAGCTTTTACTGAAGAATATGTCTGAGAGATTGTGTAGGAAAACCTAAATTAAACACTTTTATCACATTTAGCACACTTTTAATATATGTTGTTTACCCTTACCTTGTACTGGAATGGGCTTTGACTTTGCAAATAAACAGATACATTCACCCATGCATCAATGCCTAAAAAAAAAGTGTGTGCGTGTGTGTGTGTGTGTCTCACAGTTTTGCTCTTGTGTTTTGAGAATGAAGATCACCCATAAGCAATATAACATTCTTTTATAGCTACTTCATTCAATTTGAATATACCACCAGAGTGTATGCATTCAATAAATAACACACAGCTTATAAGGGAAAGATTGGAATGTATGTCGCTCTACTTTTGTCTATGTCTAGTCCCACTAACCTTTTTATCCCCTTTCCCCTATCTCTGTTCTCATCTCTAGTGTCAGCCAATGACTGCGACTCAGAGGAGAATGCAGAGTTGACCTATTACACCCTGAGTCCAGACTTCACCATTTCCCCTCATGGAACCATTTTCCCTTTGGGGCCTCTGGACTACGAAAGGCCCAATCACCTGTATGAATTTGTAGTGATGGCAGTTGACAAGGGGGAGGTCCCTCGCACTGGCACAACTACAGTGCGAATTCGAATGGCTAACGTCAATGATGAGGCACCCGAGTTCTCTCAACACATGTAAGTAAGACTCAAGCTTATAAACTCCAGATTGTCAAACAGTTGTTGAGAGGAAAAAAAAACACAATTGAAAGAGGTTTTAAAACCTGGGGTTAGTTTTAACTGCTACAAGTACCCTTATTCTGTGTTGGATTCTTCCATGCTTATAGTAAGAAGGTCATTCTGGTGAGCTGACCACATGATAGCTCCGTGTTATGTGGGAGTACCTCAGCTGTCAGCGGCATTGCCCAAAACTCTCTGAATTGGAAAGCATTGTTGCAGACAAACAATTTGGGTCAGATTATCTAGGTTAAGTTCTTTGGTGTGCCAGGATTATTCAACTAGGTTAGTCTGCAGACATTTGCATATTTACTATTCTCACTTCTTAGCCGCTACATACTGTTGGGTTTTCAGATGTGGGCAGAGGAAATGGGTTCCCATATAATTACCTCTGAGGTTATGCCTTAAGTGGTGTCTGTTTGCCTGTCAGTCGGTGGGTTTGCAGGATTACACAACAACTGCTCAACGGATTTCCATCAAACATGGATGGAGAATGGGTATCATCCCACAAAAAGGGTTGATGACCTTTTTGCTGGATAAAGGGAAGGATCCAGGATATTTTCTCACTTTCTTTAACATTGCATAAAGACATTTTTGTTTGTTTGTTTCTCTGGAAATAATGCATGGATCTTGATGAAAAAAGCAGATGTATTTAGGTGGCTGGCATCTATGAGTGGGTACAATTGGTGCAGATCCTAATACAAATTGTTATCTAGAGGATTTAAATATAGGAGATATAGATTCCAGAGGTATTCACTCTACTGGGTGCCATAGATTGTTTTGGAAATAATCAGTACCTCAGTTGCAGCCACTGTCTGCTAAAATGATTTTTCCTATTTTTAGGAGAACATGTTCCTCTCTCTGTTTGATTAAATTGATTGGTTCCTCTGCCCCTTTGATTTGATTTTTTTATTGTGCAGACATCCAATTTAAATACAATAAATAGTGTGATTCTACACTTCGGAAGCTAACGCATGAATTCAGAAATTACTAAATAGGATAAACTGAAGACTTAGTCTACCTGACTGATGGTCAGAAATTATTTACATACTAATTAATGAGTAAAGCATTTACAAACAACAAAGCTATTTCAGAGAGGAGAGAGAGAGAGAGAGAGAGAGAGAGAGAGAGAGAGAGAGAGAGAGAGAGAGAGAGAGAGAGTGTGTATGTGTGTGTGTGTGTGTGTGTGTGTGTGTGTGTGTCCTGTCTTGTCAGGTCAGCTCCTTACAGCTGCTTCCCAATTCAACATTGCAGCTGCCGTTACCCACAATTCCAGTGCCTTTTCCCCCCAGTGCTGCTGTGGTGCCTGCATCTTTTAATTGGTTGATTTTCTGGCAGAGAGCTGGGCAGATTGGTGAGGCAGGGTCAATCAGCCGTGCCCACCAGCACCCTCAGGAGGCCCAGAGCCCGCACTCTGTGTGCGTGTTAGTGTCTGTGTATGCATGTGTGTTTATTCCGTAATTGAGTAGGTCCCAGCAAAGTGGGGTGTTGGTATGGACAGAGTGATATAGTTATAAAGTGCATTCATGCATCAAGCATCTAATATGCATGTGTTTATGTTGTTTAGAGAGAGAGGGGATCAGTGTGTGTGTGTGTGTGTGTGTGGGGGGGGGGGGGGCAAAAGAAGCGACAAAAGAATAATCAGTCGTTTTTCCTCTTATAGCCCCCTGTACTACAGCCAGCCACAAAAACAGTACTTGTGGCAGTACTGGATGGGTTCTGCCACAGTACTGGACAATCTATGATGTATCACTCAGTCACACGCAGCGCTCCAGAGTCATCCATGCCAGCACACTTGTGCATGCTTGCGCAAATGCATTCATATGTACACAAACACAAACACACACACACACACATACACATACACACACACACACTCTCTCTCTCTCTCTCACACACACACACACACAGGCGGAAATGTTGAATACGCATGTATATGATGGACAGAGGGGAAGAAAGAGAGAGATCCAGGCAATAAATATGACCTATTTGTATCGATTCTTGGAGTCTAAAGCATACAATAATGAGTATCCATGTGTGTTTGCCACTTCAGACTTAATGTAGGCTATAAGTGTTATTTTAAGTTAAAGTCCCTGCTACTTTAGAAACTGGCCATGATGTTAATGTTTTTAGTAAGTGCAAGGAAGAAAGTAGGATGAAAAGAGGTGATTTGTTTTGTTTCCATGAGATCTACACTCAAACTCTCACATCTACCTCTTCACTGCATGGCTCCCATCATGGTGAGTGGCAGAGCAGCCACCTTTCATCTAAGTGCTGTCATTTTGTCATCAGGAGCCTATTAATGTACCTACCATGACCTGCCTGTTGCCACAGAAACCACCCTGGGAGGCTTCCTTTACTCTTCTTGCATGTGTGTCCATACCAGACTCCCAAGGGATCTTTGAAAAGTCTTATAAACAATTAAATTTAGGTTTTGATTTTCAAGGTCTTTAATGGTCCCAAAAACTCTGAAAATGTTAGAGGCATTAAATTTGATCTGGGGCAGAATGAATGAGCTTGTTTTTTGTTTTATTTCTATCATTCTTTCCTATTTCTTTGTTTAGTTTTTATGTTTCATTTTAGCGGTATTTTATAGCCTTCAATGACAATTCCGGCAAGTCCAACACCTACGTTACAGGTTGCAGTATGCCTTATGTGGCTGTGATCTGCACTTTATGCAGAAAAGAATGTATTTCTCTAGCTTCTTATTTGTAGTCTGCAGCAGGGAAAAGGAAAAAAGAGAGCGCAATGCTGTGAAATGCAGGCCCAGCCATGTGTATATGTACATTTAGTGAGGAGTGGATGGAAGACAACAAATATTGTGGCTGGCTGAAACCATCAGTTGATTCATGTGACGAGTGATGTGAACTTTATCGCAAAACATTTAAACTTGGGAGAATGGAGTGTAAAGCACTGGAATCTTACATGAAACCAGAAAAGCACCAGCTATATGCTAGCACCCCAAAAACTACCATGCCTATTAAGCCTTTAGCTGTTGCTGCATGTACTAGAGATGATATGTCTACTGCAAGTGTGTCTGCTACAGCAAAGCCTTCAGGCCCTGCTATGACGAGTCACCAGACAGCATTCAGCACCTTTTTTCCTATAGCCACAGTGAAGGAAGAAGTGCTGTCAGTTTAGCATACTGTAAGTCGACACCACTCATACACTTCGAAGCAGGACATCCACACAGTCTTCAGGGAAATGATTCTCGAATCCAAATGTGCAAAAACATTCAGCAGTGGAATGGACAAGACAATTTATCTTGTTCAATATGGACATGCTCCTTACATAAAGAGGAGCTCTTCATTATTGATTAGTCAATTGTTGTTATTGTTGTTGTTACTTGATTAATCAGGAAATGTAAATCAACCAGTTGATGCAGCTCTAATTATAGCTTCAAAGGTTGTAAGGACTGGAATGTCAGGTATTCACAATGCCCTCTTATTTAAGGCAGAAGTAAACAAAAGCAGCACCCTCATCAGTTGACTGAACCAAACTGTTGACAGCTGAAGGCCTTTGTATTTCAAAAAGGAAAATAAGAAATAAACCACCCTGTTTTAAACAGCCTTTATAGCCCTTTGAATATAGATTTGTGGACAAGACAAGTGGAAAATCTAGCTGCAATTATCACTTGGCAGGTTTCAATTTGCATCCACGGGAGCAAAGAAATGTATTCAAACATAAATCTTGGGATTTTATGAATCAATATTGGATTATTCAAATGAAGATCAATTTGAATAGAAACATTTCAAACATAAAGACCTTACTTGAAAAAGCAACATAAAGGTTAGATTTTTGCTTTGTAAATATTTTCAAAAAGTAAATTTCAAATTGAGCAAATGGTTCTATAATGGGGAAAAAATGGATGAAATTATCAAATGTAAAGTCAGGTAAGCAAGTCCAATACATACCAGTACAGAGATGCCAATTTGTTGTTGTTTATATTTACTGTGATAGAGTAACAGTTGGTACCAGTAGCTGCATTTGCGTGGGCCCAATTCCACTCTTAATCAGAATAATAGCAGAGTCAGAATCAAATGCCTCATGTTACCACCTCAGTCAAAAGAGACTGATCTGATCTGAGTTAGGGTTGCTGCAGTGTTGACGTTTTTCCACGGACTTATACGCTTGTACAACACCTGTAATACCCAGTACATTGGCATTTGACAAGACAAGACGCTCACTGTCTTTTGAGTGCTGTGTTAACTTACTAAAAGACGGCAAACATTATTTACTACAGCAGCTTCACATTAAAAAGCATTTGACTGGGGAAACAATGCATTTTCTGATTTTGGATTCTCAGTTAAGTATCAAAAACACACAACTTGTTTCACAGACTTTTTAGGCTGGATTCACATCGGGGGCTCCAAACATTTCACAGACACGGACGGAGTGAGACTCCCACACCGTTGGATTTGATCTGATTGTGTGGGATGACTCCTGTGATCCAAACTTTTCCAATAACTTTTTAAAAAGGGTTGAAAAGTCCAAAAGGCACAAATATATATAAAAAGATTGACATTAACATTTTCAAAATTCACATACATTCATTTTACCTTCAATCCAGGACAGGCCAGAACTCGGCCAAGTCACAGCATGGACCCATGGGCCAGGGCCGTGTCACAGAGGAACAGAAAATTGCTTGATTGAACAATTTATTTGAACCTAAATAGCTGCCTATTTTTATATACATTATATTTACCAGCTATAAAATCACAAAACTACTGGGTTCATTTTCACATTTGGCAGTATTACCTAGGTCTAATTTAGTTTCTGTTGCCTTATTTGAACACCCCAAACAGATGCCTTCATCTGTCATGCACAGAAACAAACTGTTGGCCTATGTCTTTTAGGTCTAACTGATCTAGGGCGAGTTGATGCACATGGCACACAGAAACACTGTTGTTGTGATATGGTAGACCTTAACCATGTCTTTAGCCTTTTAAGGGCACTGAAGTTGCGCTCAGCTTCAGCTGACAATAAAGGCACAACCATCAGTACCCTTACTAGCTTCTCCACCTCATCAAACTTGCCTCTTACCTCTCTTGACATTGCTTTAAGAGCGTCTGCAGCTTCCCTAGTAGACTTGACTGTCTATTTGTGAGTATGGTACAATGATATCCTCTATTTTCCCTGTGAGAAGAATATTCTCAATTTTTTGAGGTTTCTCCGAGTCTGGCTGGTTAAAGATCTCCTTAAACTGCACATCCAAACAGTCCAATTCCTTGAAAAACTCTACCCTAAAGAACTCCTCAGGTATGGAATTTGAAAAGGCTCTATTCCTAGATCCTCAATCTTAGAAACTTCTTTCTCAAACACCTCTGCAAACTTCTCTTCAGTTCTCTTCCCTTGAAGTGTAGAGCTCACATAGGCAACAGCTGCCTGCATACCACCAATAGTTTCTGATTGCTTTTGCAACGATCAGTTTAAACACTCCAGCTCACCCAACACTTCAGAGGCACTGGATCCAGAGTCAGAAACAGTTGGGGCCATTTCCTCTAAACTGGTCAACACAGCCTTATACTGACTAAGAACTGACTCAACAGCCACACACTGTCCACCTAGTTGGACACAGAGGTTTAACAGTTTTAGTGTGCCCCTCTATTGCATGTAGGGCTGCTCGATTATGGCAAAAATCATAATCACGATTATTTTGATTGATATTGTAATCACGATTATTAAAGACGATTATCCATTGATTTGAGAACAAGCACTTATTGAACTTTGAACTCTGGTATTTCTTTTAACACGATAAGTTTGACCTGAAAAACAAGAAAAAATGCAAATAAATAAGAGAAAAATATATCAATAGAATGAATTAATTCATATGTAAAAAAAAAACACTATCCCGGTGCGGCTCGACCATAGGTTGTGGTGTTGTGGTGGCAAAATATAATGCTGTTGACACTTCTCTTGCAACTTTTCCACAACATTCGTCATAAAGAGCAGGCAGCGCAATTCTGCTGATATGGTGACGTGATGGTAACACATACCGCTTGTCCAATGTGTTAATCAGTTTATTGAACCCCAGGTCGCTAACAGTGTTGATAGGGCACATGTCTTTGCCAATCATGTATGTGACGGCATTTGTTTTTTCTTTATGCCTGTGGGAGCTGGGTGGATATGCGGTGGCATTGTAAAGTGTGTCCTTAATTGAGGACTGTGTGGCGGTGGCAGGAGTCGAGGAGCTTTTCCTTATTGAGTGTTTTTGTTCCTTCACTACTTGGTCATGTATTACTCTGTGTGTGGACTTTAAATGGTTGAATAAATTGGTCGTGTTCCCTTGAGGTGCAGACACGGTCGTGTGACATATCTTGCACAATATCTTCGTTTGTTCTGAGTCAGACTCCTTGAAACAGAAGTGTTTCCACACCACATAATTCACTTTACCTTTCTTCCCGACCAAAGGCTGCATTTCTGCTATATCTTCTATATCTTCTACTGTCTTCTTCAACACGTTTTTTCCAAACACGCACTGGCAATATGCACCGGCGTGGCTGAAAGCGAAAACTTTCGGGCGGAGCGGAGTGAAGTGTACAGGTGGAGATGGAAGGGTTCGCTGCATTTACCACACAAGACACGACGTGTGGCAGAATGATCGTTTTATTACGATCATCTTGTTTTCATGATCGAGGGAAGCCAAAATCGAAATTGAAATTCAATTAATCGCCCAGCCCTAATTGCATATCCACCAAAGAGGCCTTTGAACTTTCTGATTGGTTACTCAGAGTTCCTAGTTCATGGACCCACTGCAATGCGTCATGAAGTCAGTGTTGGTTAGACTTAAACTACATGTAGTTGAACTACATAGCTTATCTAAATTTGCTGTAACTTGCTGGTAGTTAAACTACATTCATATTTTATGCTGCGTCAAGTATTTCAACTACTTTTGGGTCATTTTTTGTAGTAGTAAATACTCAATTTACAAACTTCAATTTTGGCCAATAACGTGACATATTATTTTACTAAAAGAAAGACATAAATTATACTTTTTTTTTTTCTTTGAAAAAAGGCATGAAACATGAGAGGCGTATTTATGCTGGCATGTGAATTTTTTGTAGGCTATTATATTTTGTTTCATATACACCGCATGTTGATTTATTTAACGCTGGTGTGGGGGGGGGGGGCTAGTGGTCTATATGTTTTAGATTAAATCGTTTTTGACCCCATTATTTTGCACCAAAATTAATTAATTAAAATGAATTAATTAATAAACACACTCAAGTCTGTCTCTGACAGCATTTTGCATCACGTGTATCTGCACAATATCATAGCCCATGATTTCTGAAAATATACTAAGTCAACTAGTGATATCAGGACAAGAACTGTTGAGGAATATTTAGACAATTGCTTTGGTCATGTTATAATAATTGACAGACACTATCATTTCGCTCTGTGTGTGTCCTCGCACAGAGCGAGACTGAACACAGGAGCTCAGCTTCGTGGCTGTGACACGAACTATTAACCTAAAACTTTTACTCTTAAACACAAAAAGCAAGTCCACTTTAAGAAAAAATTATTGTTCATGTACTCAAAACGGACGGAGCAACCTAACGCAGACAGAGCAGCTTACTGTTTTTAGGTTAGGCTTGCAAACTTTGCATTCGACTTTTTTTCCATTTTTATAAAATGCTGCCACACTGCTGATGTCTTTGACATGATAGAATAGGAATGACTGTAAATGAAATACTTAAAAATAAATAAATATTTAACAAACCATTGGACCTAGGCCTTCTAGTACGTTCTTCAATCTGTTTGTCTGTAGTGGGTTGGGCTAATCCAAAATAGTGAAAACAAGGGGGGTGTTCTGAAGACACACTGTTAACTGTGAAACAGGGGTGCTCTGAAAACACCCCCATTAGCACTTAGTACTTTCCTCTTGATGAAGTCAAATATGCCATATGCAGGACACACAGCATTGGAATGGAGAGGACCCGCTGCATGTTTAAGCATTGCCATAGCAGCATGTAATTAACACGCCAAAAATCGACCAATCAGAATTTTGGTCAAGCCAGAACGTATCGACCAATAAATCGACCAGTCAACTAGGAGATTACAGCCCTAATAATGAGTATAAGTAGTTGCTAAAGCTACTTTTTTTAGCAGTAGTTTTACAAACTACATTTCTCCAGGGGTAGAAACGTAGTATGTCAAAACTACTGTCAGGCTGAACTACATGTAGTTTTACAAGCTACGCTTTCAAAGTAGCTTCCCCAACACTGCATGTAGTAAGGAAGAGGCACTGCAAGCACACTGTGTTCTAAGATTCACACAATGTTCACCACAGTGCACATACAACACTAGTGGCTGTTTGTTTTTCAAAACTGCCTGTACCCAAGAGAACTTCCCTGCCATATTGGCTGCTCCATCGTATGTCTGACTTCGCAAGCAAGAGATTGGACTATTCAATCTCAGGAGCACATCAAGAGCCATCTGCTCATCAGTTGTCCCTGGCACATCATACAGTCCCACAAATACTTCCTGTGGCACTAGGTCTTTATCCACATATCTTAAACATATGGAAACCTGCTCTTTCCCCAGCACACTCTGAGTGCCATCCCTTATAATTGAAAACTGAACCACTGGCAGGGATCAATCGTGTTACCAAAGTCAGGTAGTCATTTTGGAACTGTGGACTGATAGAATCATGTGAACGGCTAAGCCAAGAGGACAGATGAGGGTCACCTGTTGCTGTAAATTTAACATGGTGGTACAAATTAACTTCACACACCTCATGCTCTCGAAAGGCTAGCCCCTGTCTTGCACGATACCTCATACATCCCATGATTTTCAAAAAACAGTGCCTTGCCTCCTGTGTTTTAGCCATTACACTTAGTAATTGGGTGTGAACTGGGGTTTTCTCCAGCATTTTTCCAATTACAAAAAACATTTAAGCAGAAGGCTGGGTCATGCTTTTTTCCCAGAGTGGTCTTTTTGATGGTGTATACTTTCACACACTCAAAACAAAGTACCTTTTTCAATGTAGGACTATAATGCAGCCATGGATAACGACTATACCACTTTTCCTGAAACCGTAACTTCTTGTTTGGAAGACTCTGTACTTCAATGAATTTTGGATCAGGCTGGTATTGCTTACTCTCGATGTCCAGGACACTGCTACACTGACTTGATTGAGGGTCACTGTCGCTCACACTGACTGTGTCCTAAAGAGCAAAGAAAACTTAAACCAGTCTGCACCTGCATCCGTTCATAACAATTCACAAAACAAGAAGACATATTTACATTGATAGTAAGCCATGGTAGTGTCTAATCACAGAACCACTCTAAGACCAAACCTGAAGCCCTGACAGTCCAGCTGCTTCCTCAACCTGCACTACATCTATAATGGTTTCCTGAATGTATTTCAAAATAATGCATCAATAAATAAAATATCATCTTTATATCCATTACACATATCAAACTTAGAAGAAAGAATATTTGAAAAATAACATCTTGTCAGCAATTCAAATCCAACATTTATTTTCTAATTAACCAGCATGATGATGAGATTCATGCAAGGCATCCTAAAACAAAGAACTGCAATGCTCATGCCATCTTTACTCCAAACAAAATTGCTAAATGACATTGTCAACACCTCACCTGAAACTCTGTACCTGATTCATCATCAGCCTGCTATACATGTGTAGCTTCATGCTGCTGTTTTTTCTGTTTGCAGTGATTCAAAGTTACTAGCCAGTTACTCACTAGTTAAACCCTTGTAATTTCTAACATTGGTTGAAAGACTAAAGGGGACACAGTTAGCTTTATTACTACCCTTAAAACTAATACTTGACACCAGAACTGTGGTTTACACAGTAGAAGACTGGTGATATTACTAGGCTAGCATGTTTGCGTTTGTGTGGGACCGCATCCGCTTGTCTTCACATTGACCGGCAAACATTACAGAACCGGCAGACTCTGCATGCGCAGCGATCCACCAATCACATTAGTTCTTAATCAGTGTGCAGAATCAGACCACGCCGCTGCACTTGGAATTGGTTGCTGGTAACAACAAATTAGCAAGGAACAGGAGAAAATTGCTGGAAAGGAAGACTTGCCAAAAAGAAAAGCAACGTCAGTTTTCTGGAATTATTTCGGCTACAAGAAGGAGAATATTGACCATTTATGTAGTTTGACCATTTATGTCGGTATCACACAGCTCAGTACTACAAAACAGGTAAGATCAGTGCAGGTTAATTGTTTACAAGATAGCAGCAGTGCAGCATGTTAACATAAAGTGCTGTTCAGTTCATCTGATGAACATTCCTTAATTTTTTTATATCATATGGCAGGGTGAAAAAAAATCGCAATGTCAGTTTTTTCCCATATCGTGCAGCCCTAAGGGTAGTTAGCTAACTAACAACAGACTAGCAGCTAGGCTACTACTTACTCTCTGTAAGAGGATTTGGGCTACGTACACACACACACACACACACACACACACACCTCATCAGATCACTTTGTTCAACATCCATATGAATAGTTAAGTTAGAATGTATAATCAGAATGATTTTGAACAGACACACCCACACAGGGTTTAAAAGCCTACAACTCCCCTCCAGTTAACGTTACTGAAGAAGCCTCTTGGATGAGAGGTGAAATGTCCTCAAGAAACTGAAATAAGTCCAGTTGCCTACGATCTCGCTATGCTGTTTTATTTAGCTGTCGATTGTTCACGTTTTTTGTATTCAATACACCTGCAATAGTGTCAAATGTTATAGTAGATGACAATATGAATGTCTCAGGGAAGGCAAAGGGAGTCAGTTGACAAACAATTTGTGTGTCAGTGTGTGTGTGTGTGTGTGGTGATTGATGTTTTTCCTTTAATATGAGGGGATTCTGATGACCAAAGTCACTGATATATAATCCCTGTTTATCACTTTTTTAAGTTTGATGTGTTTGTTCTTGCCATGACATGAAGAGATGGCACCAGACAGAGACATCAATTCATCACATGCTCAGGTATCATCTGTTATCATGGGACGTTGTCCTCAAAGTCAGATTTATCTTTGAAACATGTTTATTTCTCATATCCTCTTTTGTTTCACTATGTGAAGTTAATAAGAAAACTGAAACAGTCTCCATCGAGAAAAGAATAGATGTTCACATATGTTCACAGCAGGCTGCCAGTAAGAAAGTGTTCCCAAGTTGCATGTTTTTTTGTCATTTAGATAAATATTTCTCACTAAAGTGCACATATTAAATCTACTCCCATAGTACTGTCTTGGTCAGCAGGAAGACATAAATATAGCACTTCATAAAATATTTATTTTATTTATTCTCTTGCACATTTTAATTTCCACTTTTATCTGTGGTTTGATTTAGGGTTTTCAACTTCAATTTCATATGTTAAGAATGTTCATTTAAAGGCTCACATTTTTGCTGTGTGCAATTTTTGCCTTACATCTTATTTTATAAATTATTTTCTTACTTCAAAAAGTATTCCATTTAACACTTTTATGTGGGGTAGAGGAATAATGCTGCTGAAAAAAAGACTGACTGACATTTGATGTGCACTGTTATTGGAAATATTATTTGGAGTGTAGAATTTAACTTTGTTGTTTTGTTAATATTACCTGCTCTCTCAGTAGCCGTTTTTAGATAGGGCAGCAAGCCGCCAATTTGCCCGTCCTTTTTGCGGCTCGGTCCGCAGTTTTAGACAGAGGCTGGCAAACTGGGGGTCTGTTTTGGTCCGCCGATTTGCTGCCTCGGAGGGTACACTTATTTCTACCTCGTCTGCCATCTAAATCTGAGGCGTCAATGTGCGTGAGATGGGCGGAGGTGTCGATGACCTGCACTGTTGTGCGACCCACAGCTGGGGAGTTTTAAAACCAGGAAATAGCTGATGACAGCAGTCAGTCCATCACTTCATCTGCGGACATCAAGATGAGCAACTGGACAACCGCTGAGATCCAGGAGATGCTAGTGTCTCCTGGATCTCTGTAGCTGTCTGTGTTGTCTGCTTGTTGTTGTAGCGGCAAGCTAGGAACGATTGCTATGTAAAGCTCTTATTTTGAAGACAAATTCGTTGTCACTGTTCACAGCCCAACTTCTTGCCTCACGTCACGTCACATGTTTAAGCCTACCTCAGAGGTGGCTTTTGGAGAAGGAGGAATATTACGCCTCCATTTTAGAAAGACAAGGCGGCACATTGCCGTCCTTACCTTGGAGCAAATGTGCCGCCATTTCTATCTAAAAAGGCCTAGTGTATGCTCAGAAGAACTGACAGAATTTAGGTACCAACTCTGTCCACCTGTATTATTAAGTAAAAAATATGTGAGTACTAATTCAGCAAGCAAATTGAAACATACCATTAGTCCAGATTAATAGGGAATCAGAAGAAGGCACACACACACACACACACACACACCAGTAGCACCTCTCTTTTCTCCATTCTTTATGCCTTATCTGGATAAACTAAATGAACTCAATAATTAACTCAGTAATTGATTTTTCACAACTGACAACAGGCACAGGCCTAAGGGACACATTTGTTTTTCTCTCTGGATGAACAAATGAAAATAAGGTAAAACAAAAGTAAAACAGAAAGGTTTAAAAGTAATTAGTGTGTGGTAGTGTATGTCTGATGTGGTTCACAGATGATTGCAGCATTGATCCAGTCAAATTAGTTGTATTTTAGCCACTTGATTTTCAAAAGGTATCTAATGGTCCCCCTGCTCTTTCCCTGTCTTTCTCTCTATTTCTCTCTCTCTCTTTTTCAGTGTCTCAGTCTTTCTATCCCTCCTTCTCTGTCTCTCTCTCTCTCAGAAACTCATAGGCACTCCTTCATACAGTAGATGGCTTCGAGCATCTGCTTGAAAGCATTAGAGAGAGGTATTTGTTGAAGTTAGGTTGATGTGTCATGTAGGATTAACCTTAAATTGCCTTCTGACCAAGTTTCCATGGCAGGGGACCATTATCTACTTTGTGTGTACTTCATGCTTGGCTAAATATTTTATTCGGCTTCTATGCCGTGCAGGACACAGAGTTTGTCAATTTGTCTTCAGTTGCAAGTCATTGTCATGCACAACTACCTATTTTAATTGTCAACATTGGCATAATTAGTCTTCCACAATACCTGCTACTAATATCTTTTTCTTTTTATTTACATTAGTGATGTTCGATACCACCGATTTCCTTTCCGATCCGATACTGAGTAAAATTCAGGCTGGTATCGGCGATAACGATCCGATACCGATACTTTGTGCAAATACACCGAATGTGTCTGGTAAATCTAAATTAAGTAGTGTATTTCAAATCATAGCTTCATAAAGAATACAAGACATCAGAGTATTCGTTTTTTTATTTTAAAATCACAGGGCAAAACACTAACTGTTTTATAATACTGGGTGACTCAAATTTAAATTGCCAGTGAAATATTTAGTTTAATAAATAAATGCCACAATGATTGCACAAGTTTGTCAATACCTGCATTTTAAGATATTTAAGATATCTATATATATAAAGCAAATTAGACTGACTGTAAATAAAAACAGATATATTTTATAGATAAAATGTTATTCTTTATCCATCTTTTCTAGTATATATTTTTCCTAAGTTTACCATGGCTACTTTCTCGCAATTGCTCTGTATAATTTACTGACACCTAGTCTATGTAATCCACTTTAAATGATAAATTCCTTAGGAAACCTTACCTGAATAAATCTAGGCTTTTTTGCCTATGTGAGATTATCTCAGTGACACACATATTATTACTCCAAGCTGAACTCATGCAGCTATTTGTTGAAGCATGTATTTATTTAGTTACTTATTTCATAACCATATTTATTAATTTGAACAAGTCCAACAGCAACAGTGCTTAGTGCTGCTTAAAGCTCCACATTTCCTTCCTCTGTACCTGGACAGTTCTTGCCTGAAGCACTGAAGGACTCCGACAGAGACTTCTGTCTTGCCCCAGCAGCAGCACCTGACACTGTGCTCTCCTCTTCTGTCCGCCTCATCATAAATGCCTCGTATTCTGTGTTGTGGTTTAACCAGAGGTGTTTCACAAGGTATGTTGTGTTGCCACAACTCCTTACCGTTTTTCCACAAACATCATTAACCGCGTCTTGGCTGTTTGTGGAGCTGAAATAGCTCCACACATGACTCTGTTTACGCTCTGCCATTGTGTCTACAGACTGACTGACTGAGTAGCGTGCTGCGCTTATGCATTACGCACTTACCCAGGCGGAAGAAAAAGTAGTTCCCAACAACACCGTATCATTTAGACAAGATCTCAATAGTTGAGTTACTTTCCACTATGTCCCTGTTAATGATATACATTACCTCAAATGACTGAAGTATCAAATGTATCGATATTTTGATTTGAGAATCGATTTTAGAGCATAAAGATCTGGTATCAGAGATATCGATATTCCAGTATTGATCTGCACATCACTAATTTACATTTGTTTTATTTTTGGAGGGCATAATATTTCCACAGTCAGTTCCCTTATAGGCATGAACATGAATCTTTAGGATCACATGTTTTGGTGGGCATGGAGTCTCTGGGTGAAGAGCTGGTGACAATATTTATGTCACATGGATACCTGTGGTAACATAGTTTTGGTTAAAACAATATTAGCGTCATCTCAAAGGAAATGTCTTTTCAGAGAAAACAATCTCTCCATAAGGTCCTTTTAGCAGTTGTTCTGGACCTTTTGTATCATAATTTTTCTCAGACAATAGTTTGCCCAGTTGCCATTTTCTGAGGAAGACATTGTGATTCACACAAAGGCTTGTAAAACAAATACTAAATCAGAATCAGAAATACTTTAATTATCCCAGGGGGAAATTATTTTGAATGGAACTAATTATTGAATGGAATTAAATGAAACTTGGTGAGATTTTTCTCTTAAATGGCATCTACAAGGTCAAAAATTAAACACCAGTCGCTTATCTCTAGCAATTTCTGTGAAGGTCATTCCATGCCAAACACCAAGAATCAGAGCTTTTTCCATTTCATGTCATGATTTTCTTGAAAAAAATAAACTTCTATTAAATTCATTGGACTTCCTGCATAACTCCTGCATAATTTATGTAAAGGTTAAGGCCCCCATACACCGCCCAGACTCAAACCAACAGCCAACTGCCTTTATCCGACCACTCCGTTGCCTCTCGTCTGACCCTTTCGGCAGAAAAGTTGCATTGAACACACTGCTTCGACGTGCTGACAACTCCACAGTAGCGTGTACGCTCTGCGCTTGCGCGAGATACAATAAGCTGGTGGTGCTAGTGTTGTGTATAAAAAAGATGCTGGACTGAGCTTTATGCACGCAACTCTCTTTACTTTCCATCAAAACAAAGTATCATTTTAAGACCTGTAAAAACATTAAGAAACAAACATCAAAACAAGTAGGCTAAAATAGAAAAGCATAGAAAAACATTTAGAAAGCTCGACACAACATGAAACTTTGCTCATAGTAACACCAGGGTCACTACTCATGAACACGAGCATTGAGAACATGGTTTGTGTACGCAATGTTTACTAAAAAGAAGGTTTTTGAATTACGATTTGGATGCTAGCGTAAAAGTGCCCCTGCACCCCATTGAAAATTAGCTTGCCCGAAAACGAAACTACGGTACCTCTTTTGTCGTAATTATGGGTTTACACGAAGGTTTGACTCATATTCAATCACAAATAAAGCCTTGGTTGCTTTTTGGCGAGAGTTTCACTTTAACCTTTTATGTAATGTTTTTTTTTAACTTATGAAGTTTTGCCCTTGGAGCAAAGATTCTTTGATTATTCTTAGAATACACATCCATTACTGATTGTTAGAGCCATGGAGAACATGGGGCTTGTGTTTGCATTTTGTGTCTAATTAGTTAATATCTATTATGCTTTCATTTGTAAGAATTAATCACAACTGATATTTTGTTTCATCTTAATGAAAGTAATGTCTACGCAGTAGATAAGGTTTTATTATGCTTTTATTTTGTATTGCTGCCACAAAACCGATACTGCCGTAAAGCGCAGTTTGTTGTAGTAAAAAGGTAGTAAATACTAGCCATGTGGGCACATGTCGGCATCTGTTTTGAGGTAATTAAGGTAACAGAGCAGGACGGGAGCAACAATTTTCTGACCGTAGCTTAACCGTCATTTTAGACATATATATAATAAGAGCTTTTCTGTTTTCTGTCATTTAGTGTGAGGTGACAGACCGGATACCCACAATTTTGCTTGGAAACCTGTATTTTTGTGGATAAGTGGATATTTTGAGAATAAATCAAAGCATTTTGCTTTTTACATCGGCTTCATTTCCTTCTTGGATTGAAGGCCCGGCTACGCTACGTGATTCACCACAGAATAATGGACTCGACACCCCACGGACTTTTTGACGGCAAATCATATGAAACGTAAGCATCTCTTGTATTTAACGGAGCGAATGTGCCTTCTAGAAGAGGAAAAATACTCTGTGAACATGTCAGCTAACTGATTGAAGAGCTATTGGAGCAGCTTAAATCATAAGGATTAATTGCATTGAAGAGTTTGTGGCAAAGCAATTAATATGGAGCTGATTGAAACTAAGAGAGTATCAAAACCAACTGAGAAAGCATTTGAAGAGAAGCTCAAACAGCTTAAAGGAACAAGAAAAGCTAAGTTGACCATTCTAACTAAGAAGATGAAGGAAAGTGATGCTCTAATGGAGGATGATGGCAGTTTTGAAGAAGTGAATGAGACTTTAGCAGCTGATTTCACAGACATGTACATGAGGTTCTGTGACGCAAATGATGCAGTTAAAAACTATTTGAATAAGGAAGAGGTTCTTCATGATCAGACACAGTGGTATGAGCCAAAAGCCATTGACTTGAAGAATTTTGTGGTGAATGTAGAAAGATGGCTAAAAAGAGTGAAACATCAAGACGATGAGGCTAAGAGAGTTGATGCAAAAATCGAGCCTGAAGACAGTGCATCAGTAACATCAGGCATGACTGTGGAGATTCTCAGGTAATGAGTGCATCAGATGTGGCACAGAGAACAAGGCTTCCAGTTAACTCACAAAGAAGTAGCAGACTCCATCAGACAAATGCTAATGTCAGCGCCCAGCCCAGCACAGGAGAGAACAGGTCAACCAATATTCAAAATTTGCTGAGCGTCATGCAGCAACAAAATAAAATTACAGAGCTTTTGGTGAAGCAACAAAAGGTGTCCACTCTCCCACAGATGGATATCCCAGTTTTCAATGGAGATCCCTTGGAGTTTGGTTTTTTCATGAAAGCATTTGAGCATGGGATCGAGGATAGGACAGAGAGCAACAGGGATAGGCTGCATTTTCTTCAGCAGTTCACCCGTGGCAGACCAAAGATCCTAGTGCGCAGCTGTTCACATATGCATCCTGACAGAGGCTATGTAGAAGCCAAGAAGCTTTTGAACAAACACTTTGGTAATGAGTATACTATCGCCTCCGCCTACATTGAAAAAGCACTGAAATGGCCTGTAATTAGGTCAGATGATGGAGAAGCACTCACAGAGTTTGCCGTGTTCCTCACCAGTTGCTGCAATACAGTTAACAGCATGGAGTACATTGAAGAAATGGATAGCCCTACTAATATGAGGATTGTCATTTCTAAGCTTCCCTTCAAGTTAAGAGAAAGGTGGAGGGGAGTTGCTTGTGACATGCAGGAAAGGACAAAATTGAGAGCCAGGTTCACTGATTTAGTCAGCTTTGTGGACAAGCAGGCAAGAATCGCTTCTCATCCTTTATTTGGCAATTTACAAGAGCCCAGGTCATCAAACCAAGGAAACAAGCTAAAAGCAGGAGAAAAAGGTTCTCCAAGATTCAAGGAAAGGAAAGACACTTTTGCTACAGATAGAACCCCTGTTCCAAGGCACACAGAGCAAGGAAATAAGAATAAGGAAAATACTGCTTACAAAACTGGAAAACAATGTCTTTTTTGTCACAAAGCTGGACATAACCTGGATTTTTCCAAGCTCATCAAACAGACGCCTCACAAGGAAAAGCCTTTCACAGGGTCATTTAAGCAAAGGCTGTCAACAAAGACTCACCTGTCAAACGTGTTCTCAGAAACACCCCACCATCCTGCACTTCAACAAAGTTGAGTCAGCTCCCTCTGCTGGCGAAAGCAGGAATGCTGAGTCATCAGTTTCCAATTCCTCCCCCACAACAGACAGTGAAACATGTGGTTGCACTGGGGCCGGGGAATCGGCCTGTTCACTCTCAATCGTTCCAGTGAAAGTCAGATGTTTGAGGAGCAACAAAACAGTTGAATCTTATGCATTCTTAGACCCAGGCAGTACTGGAACTTTCTGCTCAGAGGAGTTGATGAGGGACCTAAAGGTAACAGGAAAAAAGGCCAACATTTTGCTCCGCACCATGGGAAAAGAGCAGACAATCAGTACACATGTTGTCATGGGGCTCGAGGTCAGCAGTTTGGATGAGAACAATTTCTTGAAGCTTCCACAAGTCTTCTCACAAGCTGAGATTCCTGTTAAAAAAGAGAACATTCCACAACAGAGCGATGTGGATAAGTGGCCTCATTTGAAAGAGGTTCAGCTCAATCAGGTTGACAGAGCTATTGGTTTGTTAATAGGAACAAATGTACCAAAAGCACTTGAGCCTTGGAAGGTTATCCACAGTGAGGACGGCGGCCCTTATGCTGTAAAGACAATTTTAGGCTGGACAATCAATGGGCCTCTGTTGAGAGGAGAAATTACCGGCAAAGACGACGCTGACTAGCCACAAATAACGGTAAATAGGATCTCAGTAGCGAAGCTGGAAGAGCTCACTCAGCAGCAAATGAAGTTTGACTTCCCTGAGCATCAGCTAACTGAGAAGTTGGAAATGTCTAGTGAGGATAGACAGTTCATGGATTCTGTATCACAATCAGTGAAGCTGAACAAAGGCCATTACAGCATCAGCCTTCCCTTAAAGAAAAAGGACGTGACATTCTCAAACAACCGCGCTGTTGCAGTGCAGAGGATGAAAAGCCTAAAACGGAAATTATCAAGAAATCAGGAGTTTCATCAGGATTACACAAAGTTCATGAGGGAAACCTCTGAGAAAGGCTACGCTGAGGAAGTTCCCATGGGAGAAATCTGCAAAGATGGCAACAGGATATGGTACATACCGCATCATGGTGTCTACCACCCAACAAAGCGCAAGTTAAGGGTGGTGTTCGACTGTGCTGCCGTGTATCAAGGTACATCCTTAAATTCTCAGCTTTTGCAAGGGCCGGACCTTACTAGTTCCCTCATTGGTGTGCTGACAAGATTCGGCCAAGAGCCAGTCGCCTTCATGTCTGATATTGAAGGCATGTTTTGTCAGGTCAGGGTTCCAGCTGAAGACGCTGATATGCTGAGGTTTTTGTGGTGGCCTCAAGGAGACCTCAGTCAGGAGCTGAAAGAATACCGGATGGTTGTCCACTTGTTCGGCGCAACCTCATCACCCAGCTGTGCGAGTTTCGCTCTACGAAAGTGTGCTGAGGACAACCAGGCAGCATTCAGCTCAGAGGCAACAAACACTATCTTAAGGAACTTTTATGTGGACGACTGCCTTAAGTCGGTTGGCAGCGAGGAACAGGCAGTTGCTCTCATTCAGGAGCTCTGGCGTCTATGTGCTGCTGGAGGTTTTCGTCTCACAAAATGGATTTCCAACAGCAGAGCAGTGCTTGCTTCCATACATGAGGACGACAGAGCCAAAGAGGTCAAAGAGCTTGACTTGGAAAAGGATTGCCTCCCTATCGAAAGAGCTCTGGGGGTTCAGTGGTGCGTTGAGTCTGACATGCTGAAGTTCAGAGTCTCAATTCAGAACAAACCACTGACAAGGAGAGGAGTGCTTTCAATGATGAGCACTATTTATGATCCACTTGGGATTTTGGCTCCGCTCATCCTTCCAGTGAAACAGATTCTGCAGGAGCTATGCAGGACTAAACATGCATGGGACGACAGCATGCCGGAGGCTCTGGCTCTACAGTGGCATCAGTGGGTGACAAGCTTACATCATCTGGCCAGTTTCGAGGTGAATAGATGTGTTAAGCCGAGTAACTTTGGTGAGATTGCTACAGCTCAGCTCCATCACTTTGCTGACGCAAGCGAGAAAGGGTATGGTACAGTTACATACATGGTCTCCAAAAATCATAAGAACCAGACACACAGTGCCTTCATCATTGGCAAAGCCAGGGTTACGCCATTGAAACCGGTTACTATACCTCGACTTGAGCTTACTGCTGCGTCTATGGCTGCTAAGATGGATACAATGATGAGAGCTGAATTGGATCAGAGTCTGGAGGAGTCTGTCTTTTGGACAGACAGCACGCTGGTCATTCAATATCTCAAAAATGAGACAGCAAGATACCGCACGTTCGTTGCCAATCGGATTGCGGCAATCAGAGAAAGGTCAAAGGTCTCTCAATGGAGATACGTGAGTACTTCAGACAATCCTGCGGACTATGCATCCAGAGGGCTTACTGTGGATGGTTTTCTAAAGGCAAAAACTTGGATCATGGGTCCAGACTTCTTAACAAAACCGGAGTCTGAGTGGTCTGAAATGCCACACAACATATGTCAGCCTCTCAACAATGACCCAGAGGTAAAAGAAGCTTCAGTTTACGCACTTAGTGCCGAGCAGAGCACAAATGCCACTTCCCAACTCATTCATCACTACTCAAGCTGGTGTCACCTTAAAAGAAGTGTTGCGTGGGTTCTCAGGTTGAAGTCAACATTGAAGCTTCTGGCTCAAAAGAGAAAAGATTTGACAACATCTTTCAAAGCTGGAAAACTGGATGAAGAAATCCAAAGGTTGGAGCTGGACAAACAAATGAAAAGCTTAAAAGCTTCATTCTCCTTTGAACCCGTCTCTGTAAGTGATGTTGCAAAGGCAGAGTTGTAAATAGTACGTTTCAGTCAAAGAGAAAGGTTTTGTAAGGACATCGCCATGCTTCAGGAAGGAAAAGCAGTGCCAAAAAGCAGCCCTCTTTATCGGCTGTCACCAATCCTACAAGATGGCATACTAAGAGTCGGTGGCAGGCTGAATAAGTCAGCAATGCCAGAGGAGTCTAAACATCCTGCAATCTTGGCCAAAGACCTGCATATAACCTCTCTCATTCTCAGATCTGCTCATGAGGAACTCGGTCACAGTGGCAGAAATCATGTCTTGTCAAAGGTACGGCAGAAGTATTGGATTAAAAGATCCCATGCAGCCGTCCGACATGTCCTGTCACAATGTGTTACCTGCAGACGTCAGCATGGGAAGAGAGAAAGTCAAGTTATGGCGGACCTTCCCAGTGACAGACTTGTACCTGATGAGCCACCATTTACAAGAGTCGGTGTGGACTATTTCGGTCCTTTTGAGATAAAAAGAGGTAGGACCATGATCAAAAGGTATGGCGTGGTTTTTACCTGTTTGACAGTGAGGGCTGTGCACATCGAGGTAGCAAGTTCTTTGGACACTGACTCCTGCATTCACGCACTGCGCAGGTTCATCGCTAGGAGGGGTCAGGTTCGGCTGATGCGTTCCGACAACGGAACAAACTTTGTGGGCACAGAGCGTGAGCTGCGGGAGGCAGTACAGGCTTTGAATAATGCAAAGATTCAAGACACATTGCAGAGTAAAGGCATCACATGGATGTTCAACCCACCGGCTGCGTCCCATTTTGGAGGAGTATGGGAGCGGCAGATAAGAACAATGAGGAAAGTGCTCAACTCCATCGTGAAGCAGCAAACAATTGATGAGGAGGGGCTGCAAACTCTGCTTTGTGAGGTTGAGGCGATTATAAATAGCCGCCCCATCACCAGAGTCTCAAACGACCCAAATGACCTCGAGGCTTTGACCCCAAATCATCTGCTGCTGATGAAGGCCATAACCCCCCTACCTCCTGGCATATTTGACAGAGATGACGTATACTCCAGACGCAGATGGCGCCAGATCCAGTACTTAGCGGATTTGTTTTGGAGACGCTGGACCAAGGAGTATCTACTGGGCTTACAAGAGAGACAAAAGTGGTCCCACCCAAAAAGGAATATCAGTGAAAATGATATTGTCCTTATTGTGGATGAATCCGCCCCACGAAATTCGTGGGTAATGGGTCGAGTGATCCAGACAATCAAAGATAGCAGAGGACATGTTCGTCAGGCGAAGGTGAAAAGCAGCACAACTGTTCTTCTACGGCCTGTGACCAAGCTCTGCTTGCTACTTGAAAGTGATATGTGGCGCCCCTTCTACATTGTCACTTAAGAGACAGTGGTAAAGGTTGATCTCCAACGGTGAGTTATGTGCTTGAACCTCTGACTCCACCCCCCACCCCCCCCTTTTTGTTTTACGCACAGAGCTGCTTAAAAAGAGTTCCTGGTGTGATAAGAAGACCAGCTTGTATGGACATTGCTTCTCTTTTTTTCTGTGTTTTTGAAGATTCTGTTATATGGCTCTTAGAATATGTAAAAGGTAATTGTTTTGTGGCTCACAAGAACAATTAGGGGCCGGAATGTTAGAGCCATGGAGAACATGGGGCTTGGGTTTGCATTTTGTGTCTAATTAGTTAATATCTATTATGCTTTCATTTGTAAGAATTAATCACAACTGATATTTTGTTTCATCTTAATGAAAGTAATGTCTACGCTAGGGGTGGGCGGATCGATCCAAATATCGATAGTATCGATACCAAGGTGAGTATTGGTATCGGATCGATACTAGCATGATGAGATCGATATTTTTGTTGTAGTTTCTCTTCTATAAATTCAGCAAATCACTTGTATTTCTTCACAGAGTTTGTGTGAGCACAGCGTCTCTCTCAGTCCTTAAAGCACAGCGGTCCTCTCCAACTCTCTCACTCAGGTTCACTGTAACTGTAACTCAAAAATATATACTTATATTAAGATATATAACCTACCTCAAGAATATAATAACCCTTTTGTGTATCTGTTGAAGGAACAGTAGTATTCCTATTTAGGCTACATGCAGATAGGTTATAGATTTAATTATGTTAAATATAATTTTCTTATTTGGCTAAAATCTTTGTCCTGTGTTTATCGTTATTATAATCATGGTCAACTAATTAAAGGCAAAAGTACAAAATCATTAATTGATCAGGAATTTTCAAGTAAAAAGTATCAGTATCAGTATCGGTATCGGTATCGGTATCGGTATCGGCAATACTGGCCCTGTATTTACTTGGTATCAGATCGATACCAAAATTTGCAGTATTGCCCACCCCTAGTCTACGCAGTAGATAAGGATTTATTATGCTTTTATTTTGTATTGCTGCCACAAAACCGATACTGCCGTAAAGCGCAGTTTGTTGTAGTAAAAAGGTAGTAAATACTAGCCATGTGGGCACCTGTCGGCATCTGTTTTGAGGTAATTAAGGTAACAGAGCAGGACGGGAGCAACAATTTTCTGACCGTAGCTTAACCGTCATTTTAGACATAAGAGCTTTTCTGTTTTCTGTCATTTAGTGTGAGGTGACAGACCGGATACCCACAATTTTGCTTGGAAACCTGTATTTTTGTGGATAAGTGGATATTTTGAGAATAAATCAAAGCATTTTGCTTTTTACATCGGCTTCATTTCCTTCTTGGATTTTCTTTGGAGTTTATTGACTTACGACAAGCACGAGTACAGAAACTTTACGTCCTGCAAGAGTGGCAACTAGGTAGCCAATAACACTGATTGAGTTGAAATTTGTACCAAAGATTCAAGAAACCCATAGAAAATTAATAAAATTAAGCTTTGAGGGCCTAACTAAGTTTTTACATGACTTCTGTTCAAGAACATCCATGAACTGGGAGGGCCTAGTTGAGTTCGCATGGAATGACTCTATCAATTTATCTCAATTCCTCAGATCTCTTATTTTTAAAAACCAACAGTCTAAAATTCAACTTTCAAAATTAAATGAGCTGAATCTATTCACATTAGAGAAACTTGAGTTAGACAAAGGTCTTTTTGTTAACTACATTGCTTGATTAACTAAAATGTATTGACTTGATTTTTAACTACATTTTACATCATTACCATATATGGTGTTAATGTAAAGTTGATCCTCCTTGCAGACCAATATAGGCCAACATCAGATGTTGTTGCAATTTCAGATTGCTTGTAATCGAAGCCTAATTGTAAGCCAACTCCATCTGAATCTATAATAACTGTCTGAGTCTCTAATGCATAAGTAGAATTAATTTGGGTAGTCAGGACAAAAGAGGCTCATTGGCCTGTGTGAAAGAGTCATGCATAAATTCAACTGCACACACAGCATCTGTAATTTTGCAAATTGCGGGCAGAAATGCCGTGAGTGAGGCCTAAGTTCCTTCTGGCTTTCAGGTGAGATAAATACAAGCAATTATCTAATGATCTTTCAAATAGCTTCCTTAGACTACAAGTGGAAGCCATTTGATCAATGTGCCCTGTGTACTCTTAGAGAAACTACATTATAAAAAAAACATGGCACAGCATCTCCCCTTGCCTGACTTGCGTATTGATCTGCAGGGAAGTGTTCAGCTTGCAGAGTCTGAGCTGAAATTACTCAACACCCCGCAAACAGAGCAAACGGGTGGCACATCACTGATCTTCCCATGCAGAACTAGTCTAGCAGTTGTTGAGGCAGAAAGACGGCAGTGACAGAACATGATCACAGTGTTCAACTCCTAATTAGGGTACCTTGTTTTCAGTGAAAAATGAATAGGCATCGTCACTAGGGCGGAGTGACAGACGGTTATACGTTTGTCAGGCTGTCGGAGTAACTAGACCTGCATTTTGAATGTGCACGCACATGTGGGCAGGCAGTGACTCATTGATAAATGACAGCAGACAAAGTACATTGTTTGGTCTCAGCTTTAACTCAATATGCCAACACATAGATAGGGACAATAGTGGTTGTTCTGTCTGTTTTTCAGTATGTCAGGTTAAAGCTTTGGCCTAAAGTGGCTACAATTACAGATGTCTCTCCTTTGCTGCTGTGCTACCATCCTACCTCAATATAGACAAAATGCCAGCTGACTGCTTCTTCCCTTAATAGTTCTTGCATGGTTTGGAGCTGTGCTTTGGGTCGTTATCCTGTTGTAGCAAGTGATGTCGACACATTATGGCATGGTGTTGCAAAATTAAGTGTATATCTCCACCTTTTCCCTGATCCCTTTTACCCTGTTCATAACTCCCATTTTACTAACACCAGTGTTTCCCCAGTCCATCACATTTCCTCCACTATGTGTGACAGATAGTCCTCCAGCATCAGTGGTTTAGCATCTGAAAAATGTTCACCTCAAACTTTCTTCTGTCCAAAACACCTTTCTTTCATTCTCCCTCTGTCCGTGGTTTGTGTTTTTTTGTCATGTTAATCTCTTCCTTTTAGTGGCCAATCTCTTTCTTTGCTACTGTGCCCAAAAGGCGTTTAAGTTGGGAATGGTGTTTTGTGGGTACCACCTAATGAAGCTGCCAGTTGAGGACCTCTGAGGCGCTGTTCCTCAAACTAGAGACTCTGATGTACTTGTCCTCAAGCACAGTTGTGCAGTGGGGCACCCCACTTCTTTTTTATTCTGGTTAGTGCCAGTTACTGCTGTTCTCTGAGTGGGGTAGTCCACACTGTTGTAGTAAATTATATTTTTCCAATGGGCCTTTAGAAAGCATGTTGCTGAAAATGGGCCGAACATCAGCCACTTCCAGCCATAACAGTCATTTACCACATTAACAAATTCTACACTGTATTTCTGAACATTTTAATGTTAATTTAATCTAACGAAATTGGGTTTGCTTCAAAGATGAAAAAAAGTTTTTTCTTGGAATGTTATACAAAGATGGCGGTTAATAATGCAGCATAGGCCACATTAGAATTAGATAGGCCACGAAAACCCTAGTGAAGCTATTGCTCAGCAGACTGAACAAGAGCAAGACTAGTTACCAGATGTCTTCCTGTAGAAATAGCACAAGATGTTGTGCTTAAATTGCCAAAGCTTTTATTTTTTTACATTTAAGCTGTTCATTTGGGCCCTTGCAGTACAATGTATCCAGAAACTGCCGTCCAAAAGTTTTTCTTTCTTGCAACAGTTTATCAAGTCAGCCCTATTCATAGTTGTTTTCATTTCAAATTCAAATATCTAAATTACACTAATGAGGTTATGTTGTATAGTGAGGTAAAAGTACTGGTATATTTGGTTGGTCTGTAAATGGGTTTACTTGTGACACATTTTTCATTCATATCAATCAATATTTTCTTTGCAGCTTGTTTTAATATGAGCACCGTTGTTGTACTTCTGATTGAATATGAGTTACATAGGACTGACAAAACTTTGTCTCATTCTCACCTGTATAGCCATGTGTCAGGTCATGTATCCTCTCAAAGAAATAAAGGTCAGTTGTTGATTGCATGTGTATATGTTTTAACAGATATCGGACTTTTGTCTCAGAGGATGCGGGCCCCAACACACTTGTAGCCACAGTGCTGGCAAAGGACCCCGATGGGGATGGGATCACGTATAGAATCACGGCCGGAAATGAGGAGGGCAACTTTGTCATTGACAGCCAAAAAGGTTAGACTTTTTTTTTTTGTCTTTTTATTAATTTGTCCCTTTCTTCTCTTTCTTGTCTGTCCATGGCAGTCACGTTCTTAGTTACTTATCTTCATTCCCATTTCCGCCACATCGCTTGTATGGCAGTAACAGACATCTCCATATCGACCACATTGGGGCAGCATGGTGAGAGAGGGCCTGATCAATGCCTCTTTCAATTGTAAAGTTTCTCCTCAGAACCAGATGAACAGGCCCATTCCTGCAGGGATGGGGGCTGCTTCAGAGTAGGAGAAGAAGAAGAAAGCAAGGATGAAGGACCAAGATAAACACCAAATCAAAACAAAATGACACCAGAATAGAGAAACAAATGGATTCAAGAAACAATGATTAAATTAACAATAAAAAAATGAGTATATTAAAATGGCCTTGATCTGACTTTCTCTCTCTTCCCGCTATATCCTTACACACATAATTCACATACACATTTACTGGAATGTGTTGTAAGCATGTCATTTCTAAATATATGTATAATTTTTTGATTATTCTGACAGATATTGTGATTGCAATATGATTCATGATTCATTTTTGAAACCCTTTTGAACATGTTTGCATCACAGTTTTTATTTTTTCTGAAATAAGAAAGTTATTATTATACAGTTTTTACCAAACAAACACGTTGTCTTACATCCGGAGAAAAATATTTGTACGCCAGGGCATCTCTTCAGCACTGTAGAGCTTCATTAAAATGCTGTTGATTCACATATTTAATCTTAATAAAAAAATGTGTCTTCTTGTGATTTAGATAGTACACTTGCACTTGTGCAGCCAAAGTATCTATCCTGTGAGTTAATTGAACTTCTCTGTTTTTCTATCCTTTCTGTCCTTGTTGTTTCTCTCTTGCCTTCTCACGTTTCATACATGTCTTCCTGTTCATCACTTTTTAATGAACAACCCCCCCAAACATGAATAAGAAATAGTAGTGCTTTATGAATTATCGCTTAGTGCTTAGGTTTTTGGGAGAAAAAATATGGAACTCCAGACTGCTCAGGGGCCTGTTGTTGTTTGCTTTTTACTTATGTAGATTAAGCACAAACCCTGAAATATCCACAAAGATTGTGCTTTTTCCAACAATTATTTTCACCCTGCTATATTCACCCTTTCCTGCTATATTTAGGCACACTGGATAAATGTAAAGTTTTGCAGTTTTGTAAAGAGTGACTCTGAGGTTACTGAGAAGTACAGTCTTTCCTCTGTAATTGTTTTGTTGCAGTGGTGGCAGAGGTATTATTTTGATATTTGTTGGTGGCCATCCCTGTTGGTCTCTGTATTGCTTGTAGTGCTATTGGTGAACGAATCGTTATTGTTTATATTTAGTTATCCATCATTTAAAGGCTACTTCCATGCACTGGGCCTAATGTCAGATTTTCTTTTCTTTGTTTTGCTAACTATATTATATTTAATTCCAATTTCAACTTTGGTGGTAATGATGTTACTGTAGTTGTCTACCACACCTGAATGAATGTAGAAAAAACACTTCAATGTGCTTCACATAGTGTGTAGAGTATAGTTTGATATACCTCACTGTGTTCACTACTCTGTGGCTGAAGAGGCTTCAGCCGATTTATTTTCATTGCCAGAAGCTCTGTCACGGATATTTAAATCTTGACAGGTCGTGTCATGGAGACGGTACAGTAATCAGCCAAAATGTGAGAAGTGTTTCCACAGTGTCTTTGTAAGAAAATATCTGAAGTTAACACATCTCAGGTTTCTTGTAGGCAGAAGCAGCAGTGTTAGAAGCAAATGAGAAATGAGAAACTGTATTAATGATGCTGGGTGTGTGTGTGTGTGTGTAACATTGGGGGATGGTGGGAATTTCATCCTGGTTCGACCCTTTTGTAAATTACAACCACCTCTGAATCTGCATATCGTATTAAAGGGTAATATGATGACTTTTGCAAATTCAATTACTAGAAACTTCAAGGCATAATTCCCTCTGTTCACCAGCAGTGACATTCACTGTCAGCCAGATAGTGGTGGTCATTTTATCGAGTGGGGCAAAGACGTGTAGTTTATAACTCGATTCAGTCGGCTGTCAGATGATGAACATAGGCTTGCTTTCCATTTATTTTTGTTGGCCTGTATTTTGCATTTGGTCACATTCTCTGTCATTGCTCAGTTTAAAGATTAACTTTTAATTGCAAGTTTGCTTTCTTAGACCAACCAGCTTTGAATTAGAAGTTAAATGTGTCTGTCTGGATGTGGGACATATTTTTATTTTCCTACCAAATAAGAATTAATTACTCTATGTTCATTCTGATCTGCAATTTGGATGTCCGTGTCATCTTTTGACATTAATGGCATTTAGTTTACATTGATTAATTTAGCCATTGATCTGATAATCCTTAGGATCACCATGATGGGTTATTATGAAAGGAATAAAACATCCTGTTGTCAGATAATACTGATTGGTGGCTGCAACTAAAGAACTAATTATTTTCACTGTTAATATTTGGATATTTGTACAAAGCCTGGTAGCAAATGTAATATGGCTTGATACTGGTCATCTGCCAAGAGGTTCAACAATTACTGTTTGGGAAGAAAAAAGACAATGACCGACGAGGTGTCTGATATCAGGAATTAATGGACGACGTGGAGGCCTGAACCCTCTGATGTGCAGAGGAGCCTCTGCGAGGTCCATTCTTTCCTGATTGTGGCCACCTCGAAGGGCATTATCCCACTTATACCACGGTCACTTGCCAAAGAAAAAAAAACCAAAACATTTAG